>NC_092334.1:267221818-267536363 GCF_046630445.1 Rutidosis leptorrhynchoides
AACCCTGTATAGAGAACTCGATCATTACTGCATATAGAGTGTCTATGGTGATTCCAAATAATATATATAGATGCGTCGATATGATATGTCAAAACCTTGTATACGTGTCCCGATATTTAAAGTGCGTAAAATAAATAACAGAAAATTAAATAACGATAAATAAAGTGCGTAAAGTAAATAACAGAAATTTAATAACAATAAATAAAATTGCGAGAATGTAATTTGCGATAAAATAAATTGCGATAAACAAAATGTGATCAGTTAGCTAGGAACAGTTTGCTAGGATTTCGTTAGCGTGGATTCTTAACAAAATTTCTCATAGTTAATTTGTTTGTTTCTAACAAATTTTATTTTGTCCAATGTTTTCTTCATTATGCCACTTGTCGGATTCTGATAGGTCAAAATCCAAATATGAAATTGAATGAAAATGGTTATTCTGTGATGAACGGATTCGTATAGCTGTGGTTGCAAGTAGGATAGTCAATGACTGTTGAATCAAATTCGAAGAACGTACAATGTAACTTATTAATGTGAAATTTAAATATTCCTCGGGTATTACCTATCCGTTAAAATATTTTCACCATTAACAATTTGTACAAGAGAATTTTTAATTACAATCTTTATGAAAACATATATATTTTCTTCAGATGTATTCATGGATTTAATGAGTTAATATGATATTAAACTCATTTGCTTTTCGGTTGGAACTAGAATAAATAATCTCTAAAACTTTAGAGATTACATATTCATCATGTCGAACGAAGATAGATGAGGTAGAACGATACGTAGAACGAAGATCATACTCAAAGTACAGATGATGATATTGAAGAATGGATTATTGATGGTACTGTTAGTGCCGGTGATGTTGCTGAAGCTGGTACATTTTGCACCATATTCTCCGAATTGATTATTCGAGCATGAAGTTCGTTGGCTTATTACTTCAGGATGATTGTCGGTCGGAACGAGCGGATGAATAAGGTTCAGAATTGTGGATAGCATATAATCTTGTCGAGTTACCCTGGAAATGAGACTGAAAATGATGTCTCGAATAGGTTCGCTGGTAAACGCTTCAGGTTCATTGTCAAGAGGTGAATTCGGTTGGTGGAAGGGATTGCCTTCTGCGCGTTTCCATTAATTAAGTCGACTACGAACCTATAAGATGAATTGATAATGGCTGATTGGTTGATTCATGCCGATGACGCTATTTTCGGAGCTTAGGTGAACATCTATGTCGGAATAGCTGTCGGAATAACTATCGGAATGGCTATGGGAATCTGAGGGACTTGAACTTGTTGAGGGATTCATCTCGTACGATCAGATGAAGGATTTTCGATAAGAAATAGATTATAGGATATAGATTAGTACCCTGCAATACATAATTTACATATGCATATATAATACTAAAATCCCATAAGCTACGGAGGAATCTACGGAAGCTTTCAGGCAAAGATAACAATAACAGATACGCTAAGATATGAATTTATCTATACACTGTCTATGCAATAAAGGCAGTAAGACGTGTCTTAGACTTTAAGGATGATAAGCAAATAATTTTTCGACACTAAATGATAAGCAAAACTTTTGACATGCAGACACGGTCGAAGTCCAGACTCACTAATGCATTCTAACGACTATCAGTTAGACTCACTAATGCAAGACCTGGTTCGCTAAGACCACCGCTCTGATACCAACTATTAAGACCCATCCTAATCCATCTGGACGAAGTCCATATCGATTACAAACGATTCCCAACAGTTGATTACATCGCGAGGTACTTGACCTCTATATGATACATTTTACAAACATTGCATTCGTTTTTAAAAGACAAACTTTCATTTACATCGACAGATGACAGACATGCATACCATTTCATAATATATCCAAATATAATCGACTTAATAATAATCTTGATGAACTCAATGACTCGAATGCAACGTCTTTTGAAATATGTCATGAATGATTTCAAGTAATATCTCTAAAATGAGCGAATGCACAGCGGAAGATTTCTTTCGTACCTGAGAATAAACATGCTTTAAAGTGTCAACCAAAAGGTTGGTGAGTTCATTAGTTTATCATAAATAATCATTTCATAATTTTAATAGACCACAAGATTTCATATTTCCATTTCTCATAAACATACGTCCCATACCTAGAGACAAAAATATCATTCATATGGATTGAACACCTGGTAACCGACATTAACAAGATGCATATATAAGAATATCCCCATCATTCCGGGACACCCTTCGGATATGATATAAATTTCGAAGTACTAAAGCATCCGGTACTTTGGATGGGGTTTGTTAGGCCCAATAGATCTATTTTTAGAGTTCGCGTCAATTAGGGTGTCTGTTCCCTAATTCTTAGATTACCAGACTTAATAACAAGGGGCATATTCGATTTCGATAATTCAACCATATAATGTAGTTTCGATTACTTGTGTCTATTTCGTAAAACATTTATAAAAGCAGCGCATGTATTCTCAGTCCCAAAAATATATATTGCAAAAGCATTTAAAAAGGGATTAATGAAACTCACCTAATGTATTTTTGTAGTAAAAATACATAGAACGACATTGAACAAGTATAGGGTTGGCCTCGGATTCACGAACCTATATCATTGGTATATATATTAAGACATATCATAATGTTTAAATAATTAGTTTAAATGTCATTTTAATAATTAAATAAATTTTATGTATTATATATACAATTTGAATAACTACTTAACATTTTTATATATATTAGATTGATATTAAAGTGTTTAGTATAAGGTATGTTATTTATGATAATTATTATATATTCATGTTCACAAAAATATCATATAATGTATTATTATTAATACTTATATATATGTTTATATTAAAATATATTATATATATATAATTTAATTAATATTAAATATTAATAACCTTTTATATAACAAAAACAATAAAATAAAATAAAATTAGTGTTTAGTATTATTATTATTGATATGGTATATGTAATAAATATAGTTATTCATATAAAAAGGTGTTTATTTGTTATAATAATAATATAGTAATGATAATAATAATCTTAATAATAAATTTAATAATAATGTTATTTTAAATAAAATGATAATTTTCCTAACAATGATAATAATAATATTAATGATACTAGTTCTAATAATCATATCAATAATTTAGTTAGTATTAATATTTATGATAATTCTATTATTCTAATAATAATAATAATAATAATAATAATAATAATAATAATAATAATAATAATAATAATAATAATAATAATAATAATAATTTTATACCTAATAAAAGAGGTAGACGTCTGGTGATGTTTCCCCAAAACAGATCGAAGTTAAAAGGGCAGGACACATCTCTCGATTTAGGGTTCTTTGCTTCAACACTCGATCAACAACCACCGAGGTACCGTAGGTTATTGATTCATCACCATCATCATCATCGTTTCCCTCATCTCCACCAGTGTTCATCATCATCGCATCATTATCCTTTATCAATTTTAGTAATCGATTCATCAATTGATTATGTAGGTAATTAATTCTTTGATGTTCTCCTAATTACATCATCCCTTTATATATATTCTGTATTTTAAACGAATTGAACATGAGCTGTAATAATTGGTATGTTATTTGGATTGTTCAATTCGTTGCCACAATTATAAAGGTTAATCTGCTTTTGTAAATTAATTTACTATTTTGTTATTTGAAGATGATTAATATGGTATATACCTTCTCAAAGTAATTTGATTCGAGCTGTAGGAGATTAAATGGTGGCCTGAAGTAGAAAGCCAATATAGCAGCAGCATAAAGGTGTAGGTGGTGAAACGAGTTCGAGGGTTTGATGGGTGTGGTGGTGTTCAATCGTGATTAGAACAGAAAATCTTGCAGTTTTGGTGGTGGTGTTTTGGTTGGTGATAGTAGATGGTTAAATGAAGAAGATGGGTGGTTGAAGTGATTTATGGCAATCCTTATCAATAGAACCCAACACTAGCAGTTGTGGTTCAACGATGGAAGCAAGTGATTGTTTTGTTGGGTTTCGGTCCAGCCAGGAATCAACTAAAACAGAAGAGGCTGAAATAGAACCAGAAATAAGCTGTAGCAGTTGGTTTGCAGGTGGTTTGAGGCTGCAGGGCATTTTATGACGGGTTAAAAACAGGAACATAGCAGCTGTAGTTGCAGGCTTGATCGTAGTGGTGATCTTATGGGTTTTCCAAGGAATTAAAGGTAATCATGTATATAAACTATGTGTATATATGTATGCAGATATATATGAGATAGAGTAAAGAGAGAGATGTGTGTATGATATTATAGTTTTCAAGAGAAATGCAGGGTGATGATACGGTTTATGGTTTTCACTGGTGAGTGTGGCAACTGTTTGTTTAGCTGAATCAAAGAATACAGGTACCATGATTTTTGGTGTTGTATCTTACTAACGAAACACAATATCTTGGTAGTTTAAGGTTTGATAATATGGTTGTGCAGGTGGTCGACGATTTATATGAAAGTAGTTTGAGTAGGGTGGTAGCCGGTTTAAAACAGAAGGGGAGAAGATGGAGCTTGTTTGAGATGATAATCTATGGTAGTAGTGATCAAGAGAATAAGAAAGAGAGCAGAAAGTTAGAGTGATTATTAGATGGGAATGTAATGTAATGATTCTCAATTACAGTAGAATAGATGGGTTCTTGTCAATATGTGTGTGTATTGGTATATACCACTACAAATTTGTGACAAAACCATAAAGCAAGGGAACTAGTAAATCAATTTTTAAATAATAAAGTAGATAGGAAAATCAAATTCTGTTATATGTTCTTGTTTTTATGTGTAATTAATAAAATATTTAATAATGAATATATTAATAATAATAATAATACAAATAATAATTAAGATGATACTAATATGATAATAACAATAAGGTTAATGATAAAAGTGATGAAAATAATATATTTAAATAAAATGATAATTTTAATAATAATAATAATATTACAACAACAACTATGTCTTAATTTGTAATTAAATATTTTAATAGCACATATTATTAGTTATGTAATTTTTGGAAATTATATAATGTATATATGATAACATATATTAAATATTTGATATTATACATTTTAATATATTACCCTATACATATAATTATCAATTAAGTATAGAAATCATATATATATATATATATATATATATATATATATATATATATATATATATATATATATATATATATATATATATATATATATTATTTACATCCATTGTTCGTGAATCGTCGAGCACAGTCAAAAGGTAATTGATTATATGAACATAGTTTCAAAATTTTTGAGACTCACCATTACAGACTTTGCTCATCGTGTTGAAATTATATAAAGATTGAGTTTAGATTTGATCGGAAATTTTCGGGTCGTCACAAAAGGGATCGCTTCTTCTTTTCTCCAATGATTAAGTAGACTACGAACTCATCAGATGAATTAGGGATGGATAATTGGTTGATTCATTCTGGTGACACTGCTTTCGGAGCTTAGGTGAATATCCATGTCGGTATAGCTGTCGGAATAACTATCGGAATAGCTATCGAAATCTGAGGGACTCGAACTGGTTGAGGGATTCATCTCGTACAATCAGATGAAGGATTTTCGATAAGAAATAGATTGTAGGATGTAGATTAGTACTCTGCAATATATAATTTACATATGCATATATAATACTAAAATCCCATAAGTTACGGAGGAATCTACAGAATCTGTCAGGCAAAGGTAACAATAACAGATATGCTAAGATATGAATTTTATCTATACACTATTCATGCAATCAATGCAGTAAGATGTGTCTAGACTAAGAATGATAAGCAAATGATTCCCTAAGAATAATGAGCAGGTAATTTTCGACACGAAATGATAAGCAAAACTTTTGACATGCAGACACGGTCGAAGTCCAGACTCACTAATGCATCCTAACGACTTATCAGTTAGAACACAAATGCAGACTTGGTTCGCTAAGACCACCGTTCTGATACCAACTGAAAGGACCCGTCCTAATCCATCCGGACGAAGTCCGTATCGATTATAAACGATTCACAATAGTTGATTTCATCGCGAGGTACTTGACCTCTATATGATACATTTTACAAACATTGCATTCGTTTTTGAAAAGACAATATTTCATTACATCGAAAGTTGACGGCATGCATACCATTTCATAATATATCTACCTATAATTGACTTAATATTAATCTTGATGAACTCAATGACTCGAATGCAACGTCTTTTGAAATATGTCATGAATGACTCCAAGTAATATCCCTAAAATGAGCAAATGCACAGCGGAAGATTTCTTTCGTACCTGAGAATAAACATGCTTTAAAGTGTCAACCAAAAGGTTGGTGAGTTCATTAGTTTAACATAAATAATCATTTCATAATTTTAATAGACCACAAGATTTCATATTTCCATTTCTCATAAACATACGTCCCATGCACAGAGACAAAAATATCATTCATATGGATTGAACACCTGGTAATCGACATTCACAATATGTATATAAGAATATCCCCATCATTCCGGGATCCTCCTTCGGACATGATATAAATTTTGAAGTACTAAAGCATCCGGTACTTTGGATGGGGCTTGTTGGGCCTGATAGATCTATCTTTAGAGTTCGCGTCAATTAGGGTGTCTGTTCCCTAATTCTTAGATTACCAGACTTAATAAAAAGGGGCATATTCGATTTCGATAATTCAACCATATAATGTAGTTTCGATTACTTGTGTCTATTTCGTAAAACATTTATAAAATTTGCGCATGTATTCTCAGCTCAAAAATATAAAGGGTAAAAAGGCAAATGAAACTCACGCATATAAATATTGTAAAACAATTAATAAAGCATTTGCATATATTTTCAGCCCCAAAAATGTAAAGAGTAAAAGGGGAGCAAATGAAACTCACATAATGTATTTTGTAGTAAAAATACATATGACGACATGGAACAATGCAGGGTTGGTCTCGGATTCACGAACCTATATCATTTATATATATATATATATATATATATATATATATATATATATATATATATATATATATATATATATATATATATATATATATATATATATATACATATATACATATATACATATTAATTCACATATTTGCAATCGAACAATTATATTTTTGTGAATTTATTAGTTATATCATATTTATATTAGTAATATGTATATGTTTCCTATATTCATTTTGTATATAAAATATAAATTTTTGTTATGTTATATGTATTAAATATATTTATATATTTATTTATATATCAATTGTTTTGCTAATGAAAATAATAATTATAATAATGTTAAAATAATATTAAATATGGTAATAATTATAATACTTTAGTTTTCTAAGAAAAGTAATAATGTTAATAACTCTATTAGTGATAATAATGATGATATTAATGAATATAATTATAAAAATATTAATTTTACTGTTGATGGTAGTTAGGATAATAATTTTAATAATAATAATAACGGTACTGTTAATATTGATAATATACTTATAAAAATCCGATAACGTTATAAAAAAATGATACTTAGTACTGTTATTATTATTAATAATAAAGATAGTTTTAATAAAAATGATAGTTTATAAAAATAATAACAATAATAACAGGGTTATTAATAATCAGACTTATCATAAACCTCGGTTTTAAACTTCTAAATTTATAACTACAGCTTCTATGTCTTAACTTCATAATCATATTCATCATTGTAACTGTGTTCGCATAATTACAACCATTTTCCAATAATTCACCTTAACAACTTTTATTATTAAATTTATAATATAAAAGTTATTATTATGTTCATGATCGTGTTAATATTAATAATAATAATAATAATAATACTAAATAATGCTAATAATATTAGTTAGTACTAATAATATTAATAATAAATGGTAACTAATACCTATTTTAGTGATAATAATAATAATTATAATACTTGTACTAGTAACAAAAACATTCACTAATAATAATAAGAATAACAATAACAATTAGCAATGACAATAATAATAATAATAATAATAATAATAATAATAATAATAATAATAATAATAATAATAATAATAATAATAATAATAATAATAATAATAATAATAATAATAATAATAAGAGTTTTACCCCTAAAAGAGCTTTTCTAAAAAAATTCGCCATGAACCAGGCTCGAACCTCCGACCTCTAGAATACCCGTCAATACCTCAAACCAGTTGGGCTGTCGCCCTTTATCCGAAATAATACAGAAAACATGAATATTTAACTCGACTTTTCTGTTTCTTGTTCCTTCTTCTTCTTCTTCAACGTAACGGAAACCAACTCAATCCAATTTCATAAACACGACTTTGTAAATTGGATTAAAACTTTAAATGAATTTGTAACAGAAATCAGTGTTAGTGGATTTAAAAAAAAATATAAAATATATAAAAAAAAGATACAGCAGTCGCTGTATAGTCATCGAAGAACACCAATTGTAATTTCGACTTTGAGACCGTATTACATAAATGTTACAACATGAAATATATTAGAAATCGTTAATAAAAACTTCTTGAAACATCAATTTAACTCAAACTGAAATAGAATTTTCGAATTTTGCAGAAGATTCAGAGTTGACTTTTAAGTTTTAAAACTTTGACCTCGAAATTCTATGTTGATAAAACGAATTGAGGTATGAAAACTTGCAGAGAGTTCGAGTACGAGATTCCTAACAATCCTGCATTAATGGATTTTGAAATTGATTTCGAATTCAAGTTTTGGTAAAAAAAAAGAACAACAGAATGTCGAGCGTTTTTATTTATATTTTTTGCCTTTTTGATTTCCATAATTTCAGTGTTTAATATATGAAGCAAACTGATAATTGAAGTAGAAATACTAGTTAATCACGGATTGGTATTATTGTATACAATATCAACAAAAAAAAAAATAAATCAGAAGAGGAGAGGATCGAAGCAGACAAGAAAGAAAATAAAAAAAATATAACAGATAGAGATAGTTCCCTGATTTCACGCGTAAAAAAATATATCTGTATTTATTTAATTCGACTTAATATCAGAAACTGTATCTGTCTTTAATTGTATTTATAAATTATATGCATTTATGTATTTATATTTATATATTATAATTAATCTTATTACATAACAAATATAACAATAATAATATTACTCTTAATATTATAAATAAAAATAATAAAATTTATGATAATATAATGGTAATATTAATAATATTATTTTTAATAATAATGATAATAATAATTGTATAATTTATAACAATAATACTAGTAATAATAATAATATTTATTATAATAATACTTAATATTATTAATGATAATAATATTATCAGTAATGATCCTATAAAAATTTATATATTAAATTTTCATATCTATATGTTATGTATTAAAATAATACTATTAATGTTACTGATTTTAACATTAATATTAATATCGATGATACTAATGAAAGTAATAATAATATTAACATAACAACTATATTTTTAACTTGTAATTACATTTAATATCACAATCTTATTAGTTATATAGTATTTAATAGTTATATCTATAATAACATATATTTAGTATTTAATATCTATATCTTACAATAATAACCATAATAACAATCTATTTAATAATATATTGATAATGTTACTTAAGAATAATACTAATAATGATAATAGTATTAATATAATACTTATATTCAGTTTATAATTAAGTTCACTATTTATTATAATATCTTATAACTATATAATTTTATTGAATCTTTTTATTTATTAATTACATATATATTTATTACAATATTACATATGTATAGACTTAATATATAATTACATATTTATTTGTACATCGATGTTCGTGAATCGTCGGAGATGGTCAAGGGTTAAATGATTCCATATAATAGTTCAAAAATTTTGAGACTCGGTCTAACAGACTTTGCTTATCGTGTCAGAAATATATAAAGGTTAAGTTTAAATTTGGTCGTAAATTCCCGGGTCATCACAATAAAGCAAGGATATATATATATATATATATATATATATATATATATATATATATATATATATATATATATATATATATATATATATATATTAAGTATATTCTATGTACATTATATATCGATTAAAAATGATAGTTACGATAATATTAATGATAATAATGAAAACAAGGATATTACAAATTTTAAATATGTTAATAATACTAATAAAAATGATACTAATACTAATATTATTGAAAATAATAATAAATTTTATTCTAGTTCTTATATTTGTAATAATAACATTTATAATACTTAACAATATTGATATTGATAATGCTAGTAATAAATGATGTTCATAACACTAATAATAACAATACTTTTCTCTCTCTTCCCATTTTTTCTCCCAACGTACACAAAAATTACCAAGAGTGCATTTATCTTGCTTGTCAAAATTCTTCAAACCTGTTGATTTTAAAAAGACACCACCACTTTCATTTAACCTGTTTATAGCTAACGATCAGAACGAGACCACTTTCGCCGGTGACGGAGACCCCACGCGCCGCCAAGAACGACCGTCGTATGTGACTTTTTTCGGTCAATTTACAAGCTTTTCCGGCCAATTTCCGGCGACCGAACAATCACAGACCTCATACCTGGCCCAAGATCATTTCTTCGCATAGGAAATTATCACCCTGTGCTTCACCACAATTCTCCCGCCGGCCGTCGCCGCCGCTTGTAACCGGAAATTTATCTTTCCGTTCGGTTACGTTTCTCTCTCTTGATCTATCTTTGTATTAATTGCTTGCTGATTCCTGCCTATACTTATATATATTAGGAGTAAACCCTTATCTATATATATATATATATATATATATATATATATATATATATATATATATATATATATATATATATATATATATATATATATCATTGTTATATATATTCATATATTTATATCATATTTATATAGATATAGATATTACTGTTATTTTTGCTTTCCATTTTGAAATCTATATTAGCTATAACTTACATCCATTTCTATTTATCTTCTGTTTTTAATAGTGTAGGTAACTATAATTACTTATTTAACATAGTCATATTTTAGCTTTTACTTAGGTCATCTTTTGGTGTATAGGTTAATATAGATCTTACGCATACCTATGGTCACTTGAGGTCATGTCCTCCTAGTTTAGGGGTGGGTAGGCCTAGAGGGGATAGAGGCGTAAGTAGGGTAGCCACCCTTGGTAAGATTAGAGTGGGTAGTTGGAATATAGGAACCTTGACGGGCAAGAGGATTGAGCTCGTTGATACCTTTATCAAGAGTAATGTGGACATAGGGTGTGTTCAAGAGACTAGATGGAAGGGTGAAGGGGCGGTAGATATTAAGGACTATAGGTTGTGGTACTCGGGTTCTAGGATAGCACGGAATGGGGTAGGTATCTTTTTGGGAAATCTACATAAGGATAACGTTGTTAACGTGGGTAAGTTTAGCGATAGGATTATGTCGGTTAGTCTAATTATTAAGGAGGAAACTTTCACGGTCATTAGCTCGTACGCACCTCATGCGGGTTTAAGTGATGCGGAAAAGAAGAGTTTTTGGGAATTGTTAGATGACGTAGTGAGGGGGTGCCCAGCGGATCATCGACTAATTATAGGGGGTGATCTGAATGGACACATAGGAGTGGAGGTAGAAGGTTACGAGGGAGCCCATGGGGGTTTTGAGTTTGGTCCTAGAAATGAAGAAGGGCGCTCAACCCTTGAGTTTGCCATTGCCCACGAGTTGGTTGTAGCTAACTCTTTTTTCAAGAAAAGGGATGCTCAGTTAGCCACTTTTTATAGTGAGGGCCGTTGCACCCAGATTGACTTTTTGCTCCTTCGTAAAGGGGAACTTAGGACATGTAGGGACTGTAAGGTCCTTCCAGCATATACGTGCTCCTCCCAGCACAGATTGTTGATCATGGACCTAGTTACCCGGGGAAGAGTTCATAGGAGGGCTAAGGTTGTGCAACATAGAATCCTTTGGAAGAACCTACATGGAGTGAAGGCAGAGACTTTTAGAACGACTGTGGCCGATAGATTGAGTGTAGAAGGGGATAACGTAGCCCCTGCTGACATTGACCAGTTATGGAACAGCAATGGCGTCCACTATCAGAGAGGTGGAAAAAGAAGCTTTAGGGATGGCATTAGGGACATCGAGATCCCATAAGAGTAGTAGAGAATCATGGTGGCTTAGTGACGATGTCTAAATGAAAGTCACGTTAAAGCAGGCTAGGTTTAGGGAGCTCATTACTTTTGGAGAAGGGACACCTGCAGAGAGAACTAGGGTAGAAGAAAGATATAAAGAAGCTAAAAGAGAAGCAAAGAAGGCCGTAGCAATTGCAAAAGACAAAGCTTATGAAGATTTATATAGGAAACTAGACTCTAAAGTGGGAGCCAATGACATATATAGAATAGCTAAAGCTAGGGAGCGAAGAGGCAGGGACTTAGTTAACATCAAATATATCAAGGATGAAGCAGGTCAAAGTATAGTGAGAGAAGACCTTATTAAGAAAAGATGGGAAGAGTATTTTGCATCCCTTTTTGGTAGGGAAAGAATAGAGCGGAACGAGGAACTCCACGAGGTTCGTGAATATCAAAACAACTGTTTCTACACGAGGATTAACCAGGAGGAAGTTAGATCAGCCCTACAAAAGATGGGGAGAAACAAAGCAGTAGGACCAGACCAAATCCCGATTGAGGCGTGGAGGTGCCTAGGAGGCAATGGGGTTAGATGGTTGACAAACCTTTTCAACACAACGTTTAGAAGCGCAAAGATGCCTATGTAATGGAGACTCAGTGAGGTCATCCCCATTTACAAGAACAAGGGAGATGCACAAATATGTAGTAATTACAGAGGCATAAAGTTACTTAGTCATACTATGAAGCTTTGGGAGAGAGTGATTGAGACGAGGCTCCGATGCGAGACAAAGGTTTCAGAGAACCAATTCGGTTTCATGCCAGGACGCTCGTCGACTGAGGCGATTCACATCGTTAGAAGCCTTATGGAGAAGTATAGGGAAAAACAAAAGAACCTACACATGGCGTTCTTAGACCTGGAAAAGGCTTATGACTGTGTCCCGCGCGAGCTGATTTGGAAGACTCTTAATGCTAGGGGTGTCCCAAGTAGATATATAAGAACTATTAGAGATATGTATGATGGGGCGAAGACTCGCGTACGCACGGCAGTAGGAAACACTGAGTTTTTCCCTGTTGAGGTAGGTTTACATCAGGGATCGGCCCTTAGCCCATATCTTTTCGCTTTAATCCTAGACGAACTAACTAAGAGGATACAAGATAACATCCCATGGTGCCTAATATTCGCCGACGATATTGTTTTAGTTTTGGATTCCCAGGAGGAGCTTAACAGAAGGCTAGAGCAATGGAGGACTGCACTAGAATCAAATGGTCTACGGATTAGCAGACTTAAATCGGAGTACCTTAGATGCGATTTCAAGACAAGCGAAGAAGAACAAGAGGATTTAGTGGATGTCAGAATTGGGGATCAGATTTTACCCCCAAAAGAGTCCTTTAGATATTTAGGCTCGATGCTTCACAAATCAGGAAGGATAGATGAGGACGTGACGCATCGTATACGAGTAGGATGGTTGAAGTGGAGGGCAGCGAAAGGGGTGTTGTGCGACAAGAAGGTACCCCTTAAATTGAAAGGGAAATTTTTCAAGGTCGCAATCAGACCGGCCATGTTGTACGGCTCAGAGTGTTGGCCAATGATGAAAGCCCAAGAGAGGAGGATGGAGGTGGCAGATATGAGGATGCTTAGGTGGACGTGTGGCAAGATCATGCTAGATATGATACCAAATGGAGTTTTTAGGGAGAACTTAGAAGTTGGGAACATAACCAACAAGTTGAGGGATGGACGACTTAGATGGTTCGGGCATGTTATGAGGCGCCCACTTTTAGCCCCGGTTAGGAGAGTCGTGACCCTTGTTGTTGGGGGCGTAAGGAGAAGGGGTAGACCCAAACGTAGGTTGGAGGATAGATTGAAGCTTGACATGAAGGAGCTCTTATTGACCGAGGACATGACTTCTGATAGGAATTTGTGGAGGAGTAGAATTAGAATAGATGAATAGGTTCTACATGGTGTTTACCTATTTTATATATTTATATTATATATCTTGCCTACTTGCTTGTGTGCACTTCATATATGTCTTTATTATTTTATTATTATTATTATTATTATTATTATTATTTTTTTTTCGTGGGACTTTACGTATTGGCTGGACATGTTTTATGGATATATAATATATCTATACTTATTGTAGCATATTCACATGCTTTATTTGCACTATATGGTTACATGTTTGTATTACATTATATAGCAATTAATTTATACGTACTTACATATCACATGTTTTTATGCTAACATAGTATACTTATTTGTCTATGCCTACATAGTATACCATCTATTTTATACTACATATTATACCTACATGCTTCTTACCAACATATTTACGTATACTTATTGTACTTACATGACTTGTTATACTTGCATATTTGACACTCACATATTTTCGTATATGTTATATTACATTATATTGTTATATGCTTTATTTACCTATATATATCGTATTGGAGTATACATTATTCATGGTAAAGTTTCTATTTTATCAACTTTACTTGTATATTTTTACTTCACATATCGGATTTCATGGTTCTTTCTGGTCGAAGGTCCCTAGGAAGCAGCCTCTCTGCTCTACAAAATAGGGAGGGACGACTTCCTCTACCTGGGGACCGATAGGTATCCTGGGTAGAAGAATGACTTCCCTTTTACTTTAGGGTAGAGGAAAGGACTGTCTACATCTAACCTCCCCCATACTCCACTTTAGTGGAATTGGGTAATGTTGTTGTTGTTGTTGTTGTAATAATAATAATAATAACAACTAAAATAATAATAATAATAATAATAATAATAATAATAATAATAATAATAATAATAATAATAATAATAATAATAATAATAATAATAATAATAATAATAATAATAAATAATAAACAATAAACAATAAAAGGCTACCTCACAAGAATTAGTTCCAAAATAAACGCCTATGCCCAGACTCGAACCCGCGACCTCTCGCTTAACAAACTCCCTTCCAAACCTCTCAACTGTCCTTGATTCTCTGATTTGAACACAATCTAATTATTTATAAACCGTTTCTGTTTTCAATCCGAATAGTCTAATCATACCTAGCCCAACAGTGTTATACATGGCCTAATAACAAAGGTAGTTTTTGGCCAACCCACAATTAAAAAGCCCTCGGCCCAATAGCAGTGTTATAAGCCCAAGTTTTTATTGTAAAAAAAAATATACAGTCGACTAGTCCTAGTATCGAACCCATGACCTTTCGTTCAAACACAAACACCCTATCCAACCATCTGCCATTGCATATCTGGTATTATTCATACCTTAAACTTATTTAATCTACACTGTATCCGTTTCTTCTTCTAAAACCCAAACGATAAACCAGACCCAGATCAGATCGATAGGCTGTATGTTCGTGGCTTTTCTTTGAATCTAGTAACATGAACTTCGATTGGCAGAACATAAATAATTAAATAAAAAAAATGCAGCCATATCACTTTCATCTCTCCCTTTCTTAAACGTCATCAACATTGTAGTTCATTGTATATCCGTCCCACCATCAACTGTCCCCATTATAATAATCGATCACTTATCAATCATTCAATTTAAAAAAATGAAACGTCCCTTTTGTTGATTGACTAAATTGTCGACCAAGTGCTATGATTGGGTTTATAAAAAATGCGTTACCTAAAAGGAGTATTATTATATAAACAAGTTGACAAGCTTTACACTGTAACCCATATTCCTTTTTCAATTCATCCAACAAAAATATAAAGTGATAACATTGGTGTGCGGTGGCTGTTGGGTGATGATTCGAAACAGCAAACAGAAAAAAATAATTGCAGCTGTATATAGGAACAATCACGTATATATTACAAACGATGATGATTCATGGCGTGGGTGATTGGATCGATATATGGGAATGGAAGAACTCAGAGTAATGATCTCCTGATGGTAGTTGTTGATGGAATGAAAATACAAAAATAGAAGTGGTTTTTGAAGTGGTAGTGGTGAACGGTTGCAATGATAGTAGCACAATAGCAGGGTCGATGGTGGTTGTCACAGCAACATTGGGTTGATCGTTAACCAAAACCATTCGAATGAGGCTATACGGAAACATTTTCATAGCCTGTGTTGGAGATTAAACAGAAAACTGTAATAGTACTACTTTATAATTAAAATGGTGATTGTATATTTGAAGAATGAGATTAAAGAGAATTGAGGTGGTGAGGGTGTAATATAGTCATGGTGATGATGGTGATGCAAACGAAATAGAAAGCAAACAAGATAGTTAGAGAGAGAGGAGAGAAAAGAGGAAAGTGATAGTAGTTCGTTGGTGGGTACACGGTTATGAGCAGAAATGCAACAGTAGTGGTACGGTGGTGAGGTGGCGAGGGTTTATGATGAAGAGAGGATGATGGTGGTCTTGGATAAAAGTGTATGGTTTGGAGTAGTGTTCTTTGAACAGAATCAAGGGACGGTTAATGAAGCCAGGTACGAGCAGTATTAGCTTCAAACAATATGTACAGTGACCGAATTTGTTTAGTGTTGGTGAATTGATCGAGCTAGCAAGAAAGAAGAACGCAGGTGGTTGATTGTAGTTGATCATAAAACATGAAATAATACCGTAGCAGTTACAACTGATTAGTTCGATGGTGGTTTGGTTTAGGTTCGATGAATAAGAGAAACATAAACTAATAACTAAGGGTGATGGAAGATGATTGATGATATTTGTTTGGTTACTCAAGTGGATAGCAAAATAGATACATGAATATGTTTATATGTATGATTAAAGTTTTAAAGTTAATCAATCAACAACAGTGATTAAACAATAATAATATAATAATAATTATAAATAAAACGTGTAAATCAAATACAAGCTCTGCCAACAGTTTTCCTTCGCATATTAAATTGTGGTCCTTTGTTAATCAGTGGCAGATAAAAGTTCACAGAAAAATTCCAAAATTTTAAATTAAGTATCTTTATTTATTTAGGTCATTATGGTATAAAATTTGATCATTAACTATTAAATAAATATTACATTAATTATTCACTCCCAACCCCAAGTAAAATATAAAAAGTTTTAAAATTTAACAAATAGTTCCTAAATACATTATAGTACTCATTTTCGGATCACTGTCTATTTTAAAATTTATATAAGTTCATATTTTACTTATTTAATATCCATCGAATGACAATTGAGTGCTATTATCGTTTCCTAAATAAATTCGAAACTATATATATTCAATACACTTTATCTAGTCTAGATATTTCTTAAATAATAATCATTATAATATTCTATTTTTATTTTACTTTACATAAATAAATTTTAGTAACAATAATATACAATATTATATTTCCAATTATTATTTATATATACACATATCAAGTTACAATTAATTGTTCGTGAATCGTCGTAACTGGTCGAAGGTCAAATGATTTCATAAAATAGTTCAGAATTTTGAAATTCAATTTACTAGACTTTGCTTATCATGTTGAAACCATATAAAGATTAAGTTTAAATTTGGTCGGAAATTTCCGGGTCATCACACAATGCACCCACTACGTAGGGTGACTAAGTACGTGCCGAACTCGTGAGTTGGCTCACTCACTTAACTAACTGAATCTACTGTAACACTTCCCGGCTCACAATGAACTCGATGTGACAACAATCACATTACCCGAGACAACTATAACCTAGGAACCATTAAAAGATTCCTCATTCGTCCCGAATCTACCCCAACGATGCCACGTTTCCTCCGCTCGGTACCCGTCATGTCATGCTTGGTGTCAAGATACACTTTCGTAATAATGGTGATCAGTCACTATTACAAATGTGTACCTTACCATTTCCACATGGCCACGCAAAGTACTTTACCCAGACTGACGCAACATTCACACAAAATAACACGCGATAACTCCTAGTGCCCGAATGACCAAAGTCCTTACCGCGAACTTGATCTCTTAAAACTGCCAAACATCCAAATCTCTCCAATAGATTCCTCTCTAGGACACCGCACCAATAGATACCTGTATATATACACCTATATACAATATAATAATAAATATACACAAGTACAATGCAACAACAAGTCAACTTACAACCTAGGTGACTATCCCTAAAACAACGTCTAAGTTCGCCTACTTACATTAGGCACTAGCTATCTAAGGCACTAATTTACACATGAAATAAGGCCCCACATAATCCCACATTGGACAAACACAAGTCCTAGTTAGTCACCTACTCTAAGGCACTAACAAATCTCAATCCGACCCGTATTCATACAAGTCCTGCAAATAATGCATAACCGCCAATAAGTCTAAGACTAGACACCTATTCCAAGGTTACCTAATTCCCTTAGACTATGCTCTGATACCACTTGAAACGACTCCAAACCGTTTAATTAAGACCGACTAAATTTTTTTTAAAGCAGGAGCTGCGCACCACTTCCAGGTGCGGCGCTTTTGAAGACTCAAGAGCGGCGCTTCTGATGCCAAAAGCAGCGCTTCTAACGACTGACCAAAAAGACTACCAGATGCTGGCCAGGAGCGGCGCTTTTGCCCTAAGAGCGGCGCTCCTGCACTTGAATGTTGCAGATTCAAAATTTGATTAAGTGTCATTCCAACCCAATTACCCAAACATAAGTTTACACTTTATGAACCCAAACACAAGTTCATTATGACACAAAATACCATCGTTTACACATTTTAGTCTTACATAACCATTAGTTACAACAAAAAGACCTGATGTAATCAAGGTGACAAATTCTACCCAATTACACCAAAACAAGGATTAAGACTCGACATCCCAACCCGATACCAAGAGCATAATCCCGAGGATCTACCAAATCCCCAATCCACATCCGTATCCGAAAGCTACCCCATCGAGCCCAAGTGCTCCTACGCATCTAGTCTAACAACTTGCTAGATTCACAATCACAATACCTGTAAAAAGGTAAACAACGAGAGGGGTAAGCTAACGCTTAGTGAATGCAATAATTATACATATACATATATAATCTACTTACTTGCAAACAATTACACAAATACCGCATACGAGCTAGCAATTCGACAACTATGCAAACATTATGCATAAACTAAGATCCGCAATTCACAATAAGCTAGCGACACTAAAAGCATATAGTTCACAATTAAATATGCTAATACAAAATTCACACAACCATGGTTAACCAATCGAACAAGGGAACGGTACTTAAAAGACCGTCGGAGTTTATAACATCCATTAGTGTTACTTAAACACCGTTTAATCACTAATGCCCCGGGTGATGTCTTGAACAACGTGACTAACTCACCCCCATGACAATGTGGCGTCTTGAACACCGCGACGATTCCACATGTCAATCAAATAATGAGTGGTGCCTTGAACACCGCGGCATCCACTCCCATGACAATGTGGTGTCTTAAACACCACGACAATACCACATGTCAATCAACCAATGAGTAGTGTCTTGAACACTGCGACAATACTACTCGTTACTTAGAATGTGGTGTCTTAAACACCGCGACAATACCACATTCATACTACACAAATAAATACATTATATACGTACACGCATAATTATTCCACTCACTTTGGAATGCCCGTACAAGTCATGTACAACATGATCTTCGTCCTCAAATCCGAGCAAGTAACCACCTATATCACACATAGGTACAATATACACATAAATAGCCATTCCGTAAAAGAGAACTCGACACAAACATCCCTTAGCCGAGGGATCACACCTTGCTCACCAAAACCCGCCCATTTAATACCTAATGGACACAAACCAATTACCACTTCGGGTGGTAATTCAAACCAATACAACAAAGTACAATTTAACCTAAATCATACTTTACCGAAATTAGACCAAACCTAGGTCTTAACACTAAATTACTACTTGGGTAGTAATCATTTCAAACGCCAATTACACCAAAACCACAACACGTGCCATATTGACCCATATTGCTTTTGACCACGTTTGACTTATGTTAAAAATATCATTTTAACCCAAAATTACTTCTCGCGAGTAATTATATCCGAAACATTATTTAACACTTAACAAAAGCATTTAACATCCATTTAATCTAAATTAGTGTTATCCTCAATTTTAACCCAATTCAAATTACCCATTTTGACCGAAGTCATAAAACGCCCAAACTAACCAATAATCATTAACACAAGTGAAAATGGCCCTAATACACGAATTAAACCAAATCACAAGTGTTAAACACTTAGCTCACCCAATTTGACACATAAACCCTAATTTTGACCAATTTCAAAATTAGTCAACCCAAATACACCCAAAAGGGTTTCAACACTTCCAAAATCACTAAACTAAGTGATTACACACAAAATCAAAGCCTCATCATGGCCAAAATGTCAATCAACCCAAAACCTGCCATGTATCAAAAATAACTAGTTTCCACAAACCCACTTCATCATCTAAATGGGTTTTACAACTAAAAAGCTCAAAACCCTAACTTGAATATCAAATCATAAAGATGAATTTTGGAGTTAGAACTTACCATCACTACCATAACGTAGCCGTGAACGAGGTGAACAACTTTAACTCTCGGAACTTGACCCGATTCACTCTTCTTCTTCCTCAAACCAAGCTTTCTCTCTCTAAAATAGGTTCCTCTCTCTAGAAATGGATGAGAGAATTTTGTGGATGAGAAAGGAGATGAAATGGGGATAAGAATCTTTTCTTCAAGCCATATACATGTTCACAAGTGAATTGACCAATATGCCCTTCATTTAAAAGTCCAAAAATTCAAACAGCACCTGATCATCGTCAAAAGCGGCGCTCCTAGACCAGGAATGGTGCTCCTAGGGCCTTCCAGCTCACAACTTAAATTTAAAAATGTCCGCGCTTGAATTATGGTCATCTGAGCTTTTGATTCACCTCAATCCGAGTTCGTATGAGGAAGTTATAGCCCAAACGGTGAACTCGCGCATAACCTCGCAACATACACCAAACTTTTGCACATCAAACACCCGACACTCGAAACACTATATTATCAAAAAGAATAATAATGTTTCAAGTCACCTCTACTTCCCAAAGCATCTTGATCATCCTTGGTGTTATTAAATTACCATTTAAAATAATACTCCAAATTTTTGGGATGTTACACTAGGTGAAACCCTAAGTTATAGAACTTAGACTTTCAACTTTTACAAAACCTTAAGTTATAAAACTTAGATTTTTATAATGTAGAATGAATATAAGCTAGTGAGCTTTTTTTTAACAAGTTGGATGACCATAAGTTACATAACTTAGATCAAACTCATATGAGTGAAAGTTATATGCTAGAAAGCTTAAACTTTCTTGTTCTTGAACATTCAAAGTTTGACTTTGGTTACAAGATGTATGAGATCAAAGTTATCAAGTAATCTTTGACCAAGGAAACATATACAAGTCAAAATACATAAGATCAAGAAACAAATTAAAGCAAGTAATGAACAAGTTCAAGCTTGGATTCTTTACATAAAGAGATATCAAGCTAGAAGCTTGAATCTTCATACAATAAACCTTAAGTTTCCAATCTTGAACAAAAGAAGATCTTAAAGTTTTTGAACTTTAGATCTTTACAAGTTTTCATGTAGAACCAAAAGCTACAAAGCTTTGATCCTTATTCTTGCTTCTTCATCATACAAGAGATTGAAGCTTGCAAGATAGTATAAGGATTCAAGTTACAAAAACCAAAATCCAAGAACTATAAGGATGATGATGATGCTACGGTTTTGAAGAAAAAAAGAAAGAAAGAAATGAAGTTTAAAACTTACAACTAGAGAGGATTTCTTAGTGTGAGAAAGTAGTGACAAACTAGAGAGAATTGTGTGTGTTTTGGATTTGAAAATGAGAATGAAATTTGGAAATTTAAGATGGTGGTGAGGAGTGCTAATGCCGACAGTTTCAAGGGGGTGGGGGGACCATTTTGGCTTGACATGGGTGGTGGTACAAGGGTGATGTGTGCATGTTGGGAAGCATGTATCATGGTGTTAAAAATGTAAGAAAGGGTACATAAGCATGCTAGTAATTTTGTCTTATAACTTGGTGGATTTGTCTTATCTCTTAATGGGTTCATAAGTCCATTAAGATGGGCTAACTTACTAGTCCATTAGCTAGAGTAGAGTGGGCTTTGGTTGTGACGACCCGAAAATTTCTGATCAAAAAATTTTGGAACTGTTTACTTGAATCCATTTGTTCTTTGACCAATTCCCGATGATTCACGAACAACTATTTGTAAATAGATATGTACATATTTAATTATATATATTAATTTGAAATGTTATATAATTTAATTATTAGAATTTACTATGTAAGATAAAATAAAGTAGGATATTTTAATTAAAGTATAACTATATATATAAATAAAGTATATTAAAAATAAATATTAAATGATTGTAATACTCGTTTGATATTCCGATTGATATTAAGCAAGTTAAATTCGAACTTATATAATTTTAAAATAAACGGTGATCCGAAAATGAGTGATATAAATTATAGGCTTATTAAAAGTATATTTAGGAGCTAATTGTTAATTTTTACATTTATCATATTTTACTTGGGGTTGGGAGTGAATAATTAATGTAATTTTTATTTAATAAATTAATGACTGAATTTTATACCATAATGATCAAAATAAATAAAGCTATTTAATTTAAAAATATGAGATTTTTCTGAATAACTTTTATTTACCATTGATTAACAACGGAGCGAAATTTAGTCCGTAATAGATGACGGCTAAGGAATTTACACGTTTTTAATTCTTCTTCTTTGATTATTATTAATAATATTATATTATATATATTTCTGTTGAACATAAATCCGTGAACCATAATAATTGATTATAACACTGTATATGCTTTATGGTTTTCTTCACAACTTGATGTATTTATATATATTACAATCATACTGCACACGGGAGGAAACCCATCACTTGTTAGTTATTACTACTACTTCTTCTATTTATATTTCATCACCACCATTGAACATCATCAATCTAAGTCATGTGTTGTTGTGTTTTGTTATCAACAAGTTCCATCACCACCTTAACCCGCTACATTATTGTAGTGACCCGAACTTTTCCATGTTTATATATATTAATTGAGATTGATATTTACATGATTAAATGTTTCCAACATGTTAAGCAATCAAACTTGTTAAGACTTGATTAATTGAAATATGTTTCATATAGACAATTGACCACCCAAGTTGACCGGTGATTCACGAACGTTAAAACTTGTAAAAACTATACGATGACATATCTATGGTTATATATATAGTTAACATGTTTTTATTATAAGTATGTATCTCATTAGGTATTTTAACAATGAGTTATATACATAAAAATGAGACTATTAAATATAGAAACTCGAAAACGATATATATAACGATTATCGTTATAACAACGTCTTACTAGGTACATATGAATCATATTAAGATATTGATACACTTGGTTAATTATGTTAAATGATAAGTAAATATATTATTAAGTGTATTAACAATGAAATACATATGTAAAAATAAGACTACTAACTTAATGATTTCGAAACGAGACATATATGTAACGATTATCGTTGTAACGACATTTAACTGTATATACATCATACTGAGATATATTATATATCATAATATCATGATAATATAACAATTTAACATCTCATTTATTATAATAAAAAATGGGTTAACAACATTCAACAAGATCATTAACCTAAAGGTTTCAAAACAACATTTACATGTAACGACTAACGATGACTTAACGACTCAGTTAAAATGTATATACATGTAGTGTTTTAATATGTATTCATACACTTTTGAAAGACTTCAAGACACTTATCAAAATACTTCTACTTAACAAAAATGCTTACAATTACATCCTCGTTCAGTTTCATCAACAATTCTACTCGTATGCACCCGTATTCGTACTCGTACAATACACAGCTTTTAGATGTATGTACTATTGGTATATACACTCCAATGATCAGCTCTTAGCAGCCCATGTGAGTCACCTAACACATGTGGGAACCATCATTTGGCAACTAGCATGAAATATCTCATAAAATTACAAAAATATGAGTAATCATTCATGACTTATTTACATGAAAACAAAATTACATATCCTTTATATCTAATCCATACAACAACGACCAAAAACACCTACAAACACTTTCATTCTTCAATTTTCTTCATCTAATTGATCTCTCTCAAGTTCTATCTTCAAGTTCTAAGTGTTCTTCATATATTTTACAAGTTCTAGTTACATAAAATCAAGAATACTTTCAAGTTTGCTAGCTCACTTCCAATCTTGTAAGGTGATCATCCAACCTCAAGAAATCTTTGTTTCTTACAGTAGGTTATCATTCTAATACAAGGTAATAATCATATTCAAACTTTGGTTCAATTTCTATAACTATAACAATCTTATTTCAAGTGATGATCTTACTTGAACTTGTTTTCGTGTCATGATTCTGCTTCAAGAACTTCGAGCCATCCAAGGATCCGTTGAAGCTAGATCCATTTTTTTCTTTTCCAGTAGGTTTATCCAAGGAACTTAAGGTAGTAATGATGTTCATAACATCATTCGATTCATACATATAAAGCTATCTTATTCGAAGGTTTAAACTCGTAATCACTAGAACATAGTTTAGTTAATTCTAAACTTGTTCGCAAACAAAAGTTAATCCTTCTAACTTGACTTTTAAAATCAACTAAACACATGTTCTATATCTATATGATATGCTAACTTAATGATTTAAAACCTGAAAACACGAAAAACACCGTAAAACCGGATTTACGCCGTCGTAGTAACACCGCGGGCTGTTTTGGGTTAGTTAATTAAAAACTATGATAAACTTTGATTTAAAAGTTGTTATTCTGAGAAAATGATTTTTATTATGAACATGAAACTATATCCATAAAAATTATGGTTAAACTCAAAGTGGAAGTATGTTTTCTAAAATGGTCATCTAGACGTCGTTCTTTCGACTGAAATGACTACCTTTACAAAAACGACTTGTAACTTATTTTTCCGACTATAAACCTATACTTTTTCTATTTAGATTCATTAAATAGAGTTCAATATGAAACCATAGCAATTTGATTCACTCAAAACGGATTAAAAATGAAGAAGTTATGAGTAAAACAAGATTGGATAATTTTTCTCATTTTAGCTACGTGAAAATTTGTAACAAATCTATTCCAACCATAACTTAATCAACTTGTATTGTATATTATGTAATCTTGAGATACCATAGACACGTATACAATGTTTCGACCTATCATGTCGACACATCTATATATATTTCGGAACAACCATAGACACTCTATATGTGAATGTTGGAGTTAGCTATACATGGTTGAGGTTGATTCCAAAATATATATAGTTTGAGTTGTGATCAATACTGAGATACGTATACACTGGGTCGTGGATTGATTCAAGATAATATTTATCGATTTATTTCTGTACATCTAACTGTGGACAACTAGTTGTAGGTTACTAACGAGGACAGCTGACTTAATAAACTTAAAACATCAAAATATATTAAAAGTGTTGTAAATATATTTTGAACATACTTTGATATATATGTATATATTGTTATAGGTTCGTGAATCAACCAGTGGCCAAGTCTTACTTCCCAACGAAGTAAAAATCTGTGAAAGTGAGTTATAGTCCCACTTTTAAAACCTAATATTTTTGGGATGAGAATACATGCAGGTTTTATAAATGATTTACAAAATAGACACAAGTACGTGAAACTACATTTTATGGTTGAATTATCGAAATCGAATATGCCCCTTTTTATTAAGTCTGGTAATCTATGAATTAGGGAACAGACACCCTAATTGACGCGAATCCTAAATATAGATCTATTGGGGCTAACAAACCCCATCCAAAGAACCAGATGCTTTAGTACTTCGAAATTTATATCATATCCGAAGGGTGTCCCGGAATGATGGGGATATTCTTATATATGCATCTTGTTAATGTCGGTTACCAGGTGTTCACCATATGAATGATTTTTATCTCTATGTATGGGATGTGTATTGAAATATGAAATCTTGTGGTCTATTATTATGATTTGATATATATAGGTTAAACCTATAACTCACCAACATTTTTGTTGACGTTTTAAGCATGTTTATTCTCAGGTGATTATTAAGAGCTTCCGCTATCGCATACTTAAATAAGGACGAGATTTGGAGTCCATACTTGTATGATATTGTGTAAAAACTGCATTCAAGAAACTTATTTTGTTGTAACATATTTGTATTGTAAACCATTATGTAATGGTCGTGTGTAAACAGGATATTTTAGATTATCATTATTTGATAATCTACGTAAAGCTTTTTAAAACCTTTATCTATGAAATAAAGGTTATGGTTTGTTTTAAAAATGAATGCAGTCTTTGAAAAACGTCTCATATAGAGGTCAAAACCTCGCAACGAAATCAATTAATATGGAATGTTTTTAATCAATAAGAACGGGACATTTCAGTTGGTATCCGAGCGTTGGTCTTAGAGAACCAGAATTTTGCATTAGTGTGTCTTATCGAGTTTGTTAGGATGCATTAGTGAGTCTGGACTTCGACCGTGTTTACTTGAAAAATGATTGCTTAACAAATTTTGTTGGAAACTATATATTTTTAACATGTGAATATTATGTGATATACTAATCTCTTAACGCGTTTGATATTATGTGATAGATGTCTACCTCTAGAACAAGTCCCATTGACTCACCTAATAATAATGAAGAGTGAAATGTAAATTGGAATGATTCGTGGACTGATTCACAAGTTCCCGAAGAGGAACCGGAAGAAGAGTCAGAACCAGAAGAAGAATCGGAACCGGAAGAAGAATCGGAACCGGATGAAGAAATAGAACCGGCGGGGGAAATAATAAAACGGTTAAGTAAAAGAAAATCCTCAACCAGCCGACCAAGGTTAATTATGGTCAATGGTGTTTCCGCCAAGGAAGCAAAATATTGGGAGGAATACCAATTCTCCGATGAATCGGATTCCGACGAGAATTCCGATGATGTTATAGAAATTACCCCAACTGAATTTAAAAAGGCAAAAGAAAATAATAAGGGAAAGGGCATAAAAATAGAGAAATCTAATTCCAACCCCGATGAACTTTATATGTATCGTCAACCCCCGAAGTCCTTAAGTTGTAACAATGACCCGGGAACCTCTAAACCACCAGGTTTTTCTAAACCAAAGTGGATAACGACGGCTCGTATTAGGGGAACATCATATATCCCTAGAAACTTGGCAAAACGAACCAAAACCGAAGAAGAAGAAACGAGCGAGTCGGAATAGGATAGTTGTATTCGTGTGGTGTAATATATGTAATATAGTGTTCTTATGCTTTATGATATATGTAAAAATTGCTTGTATTAATAAGTATTTTTTTTATGAATCTAACTCTTGTCTATTTTACAGTTTAAAAACACAAAATGGATAGACAACCCAATATTTTAAGAGACCTACCCGGAGACATGATTGATGAAATCTTGTCTAGAGTCGGCCAGAATTTCTCGGCACAACTATTTAAGGCGAGATCAGTTTGTAAGACATTCGAAGAACGTTCCAAGAATGTCTTGGTTTATAAGAGACTTTCGTTTGAAAGATGGGGGATATCACATTGGGAAACCCATAAGTTACGATGTGTTTACTTTGACGCATATATTGCGGGGAACCCAAATGCTATTTTACGCAACGGGTTAATAAATTATTTTGACTCAATATATCCGAATATTGGACTTCGTGATTTAGAAAAAGCGGCTAACATGCAACATAAAGAAGCATGTTATGCTTACGGATTAGTAATGTTCGCTTCTCACCAAAGTGAGAACAAGAACATCGGGCTACAACTATTAAACAAAACGTTTCCACAAGTGACGGAGTCGGTAATTGGGGTAAGAAATGAGGTTTTTAGATTATTACGGGACTGTTGGACATTACGTAACCCTCGTCCCTTTGAAGACGTTACAACACGCTGTCTTATAAACGGCCATAACGGTTATGTTGCACAAGACCAAGGATGGGAAGTAGTCCTAGTAAAACCAGAATGCATGACTTGTTTCTGGACGTATGAATTACGTGTCTTTATTGCCTTTGCGGAACGACTTGTGTACTAGCTAGAATTATCTTCACAACTATCTTGTATCAAAGTTATTGTGTGCTATATTTCAAGCTTTATGTAAAATAAGCGGTATTGTAAGTTTGTAAAATATTGTATAAAAGTTTGAACGCGAAATATTATTATAATCAGTTTTTCATATAGAATTGTAGTAGTTGAATTGTATATTAGCTACTAAGTATGAACTTAACGGGTAGGTACTACCCGAATTTAAACTTATAAAACGCTAATATGAAGAAAAAGCTTTTATAAATGAGTTCATATTATGCTACGAAATACTATTAACTACTCTTAATATTCTGTATGATTAACTTGTTCCATTTGACTATTTTGAAGGAAATGGCACCGACTACTTGATGCACCGTGAATATGAATGAAGAGGAATTCCGTACTTTTCTAGCTTCAAACATAGCCGCAGTATAGGCTGCGCTACATACCAACAATAACCTTGGATCTAGCAGTACAGGAAATCGTGTAGGATGCACCTACAAAGAATTCACTGCCTGCAAACCTTTGGAATTTGATGGAACCGAAGGACCGATCGGATTGAAACGGTGGACCAAGAAGGTCGAATCGGTGTTTGCCATAAGTAAGTGTACTGAAGAGGACAAAGTGAAGTACGCTACGCATACCTTCACAGGTTCTGCGTTAACATGGTGGAATACCTATCTAGAGCAAGTGGGACAAGACGATGCGTACGCACTACCGTGGTCAGCATTTAAGCACTTGATGAACGAGAAGTACCGTCCCAGAACCGAGGTCAATAAGCTCAAGACAGAACTTAGAGGGCTACGAACCCAAGGATTTGATATTACCACGTACGAAAGACGATTCACAGAATTGTGCCTATTGTGTCCGGGAGCATTCGAAGATGAGGAAGAGAAGATCGACGCATTTGTGAAAGGATTACCGGAAAGAATCCAAGAAGATATAAGTTCACACGAGCCCGCCTCTATACAACAGGCATGTAGAATGGCTCACAAACTAGTGAACCAGATTGAAGAAAGAATTAAAGAACAGACTGCTGAAGAGGCCAATGTGAAGCAAGTCAAAAGAAAGTGGGAGGAAAACGGTGATAAGAATCACCAATACAACAACAGCAGCAATTACAACAATAATCGCAACAATTATCCCAACAATCGCAACATCAATCGCAACTACAACAAACGGCCCAACAATAACAACAACAACAACAACAACAGTAACATCAACTACAACAATCATCCCAACAACAATAATAACCGCAACAACAACAACAATCAGAAGCAGCTATGCCAAAGGTGTGAAAAGTATCACTCGGGGTTCTGCACCAAATTTTGCAACAAGTGTAAAAGAAATGGTCATAGCGCGGCGAAGTGTGAGGTCTACGGACCAGGGGTTAATAGAACGAAAGGAACAAATGGTGTCGGAACGAGTAATGGCGGAGCAAGTAGTGTCGGAGCAAGTTATGCCAATGTAGTTTGTTATAAATGTGGAAAACCGGGCCACATTATTAGAAATTGCCCGAACCAGGAGAACACGAATGGACAAGGCCGCGGAAGAGTTTTCAATATTAATGCGGCAGAGGCACAGGAAGACCCGGAGCTTGTTACGGGTACGTTTCTTATTGACAATAAATCTGCTTACGTTTTTTTTGATTCGGGTGCGGATAGAAGCTATATGAGTAGAGATTTTTGTGCTAAATTAAGTTGTCCATTGACGCCTTTGGATAGTAAATTTTTACTCGAATTAGCAAATGGTAAATTAATTTCAGCAGATAATATATGTCGGAATCGAGAAATTAAACTGGTTAGCGAAACATTTAAGATTGATTTGATACCAGTAGAGTTAGGGAGTTTTGATGTGATAATCGGTATGGACTGGTTGAAAGAAGTGAAAGCAGAGATCGTTTGTTACAAAAATGCAATTCGCATTATACGAGAAAAAGGATAACCCTTAATGGTGTACGGAGAAAAGGGCAACACGAAGCTACATCTTATTAGTAATTTGAAGGCACAAAAACTAATAAGAAAAGGTTGCTATGCTATTCTAGCACACGTCGAGAAAGTACAAACTGAAGAAAAGAGCATCAATGATGTTCCCATTGCAAAAGAATTTCCCGATGTATTTCTGAAAGAATTACCGGGATTACCCCCACATCGATCCGTTGAATTTCAAATAGATCTTGTACCAGGAGCTGCACCAATAGCTCGTGCTCCTTACAGACTCGCACCCAGCGAGATGAAAGAACTGCAAAGCCAATTACAAGAACTTTTAGAGCGTGGTTTCATTCGACCAAGCACATCACCGTGGGGAGCTCCTGTTTTGTCTGTCAAGAAGAAAGATGGTACATTCAGGTTGTGTATCGACTACCGAGAGTTGAACAAACTTACCATCAAGAACCGCTACCCACTACCGAGAATCGACGACTTATTTGATTAACTACAAGGCTCGTCTGTTTATTCAAAGATTGACTTACGTTCCGGGTATCATCAAATGCGGGTGAAAGAAGATGATATTCCAAAGACTGCTTTCAGAACACGTTACGGTCATTACGAGTTTATGGTCATGCCGTTTGGTTTAACTAATGCACCAGCTGTGTTCATGGACCTTATGAACCGAGTGTGTGGACCATACCTTGACAAGTTTGTCATTGTTTTCATTGATGACATACTTATTTACTCAAAGAATGACCAAGAACACGGTGAACATTTGAGAAAGGTGTTAGAAGTATTGAGGAAGGAAGAATTGTATGCTAAGTTTTCAAAGTGTGCATTTTGGTTGGAAGAAGTTCAATTCCTCGGTCACATAGTGAACAAAGAAGGTATTAAGGTGGATCCGGCAAAGATAGAAACTGTTGAAAAGTGGGAAACCCCGAAAACTCCGAAACACATACGCCAGTTTTTAGGACTAGCTGGTTACTACAGAAGGTTCATCCAAGACTTTTCCAGAATAGCAAAACCCTTGACTGTATTAACGCATAAAGGGAAGAAATTTGAATGGAATGATGAACAAGAGAAAGCGTTTCAGTTATTGAAGAAAAAGCTAACTACGGCACCTATATTGTCATTGCCTGAAGGGAATGATGATTTTGTAATTTATTGTGACGCATCAAAGCAAGGTCTCGGTTGTGTATTAATGCAACGAACGAAGGTGATTGCTTATGCGTCTAGACAATTGAAGATTCACGAACAAAATTATACGACGCATGATTTGGAATTAGGCGCGGTTGTTTTTGCATTAAAGACTTGGAGGCACTACTTATATGGGGTCAAAAGTATTATATATACCGACCACAAAAGTCTTCAACACATATTTAATCAGAAACAACTGAATATGAGGCAGCGTAGGTGGATTGAATTATTGAATGATTACGACTTTGAGATTCGTTACCACCCGGGGAAGGCAAATGTGGTAGCCGATGCCTTGAGCAGGAAGGACAGAGAACCCATTCGAGTAAAATCTATGAATATAATGATTCATAATAACCTTACTACTCAAATAAAGGAGGCGCAACAAGGAGTTTTAAAAGAGGAAAATTTAAAGGATGAAATACCCAAAGGATCGGAGAAGCATCTTAATATTCGGGAAGACGGAACCCGGTATAGGGCTGAAAGGATTTGGGTACCAAAATTTGGAGATATGAGAGAAATGGTACTTAGAGAAGCTCATAAAACCAGATACTCAATACATCCTGGAACGGGGAAGATGTACAAGGATCTCAAGAAACATTTTTGGTGGCCGGGTATGAAAGCCGATGTTGCTAAATACGTAGGAGAATGTTTGACGTGTTCTAAGGTCAAAGCTGAGCATCAGAAACCATCAGGTCTACTTCAACAACCCGAAATCCCGGAATGGAAATGGGAAAACATTACCATGGATTTCATCACTAAATTGCCAAGGACTGCAAGTGGTTTTGATACTATTTGGGTAATAGTTGATCGTCTCACCAAATCAGCACACTTCCTGCCAATAAGAGAAGATGACAAGATGGAGAAGTTAGCACGACTGTATTTGAAGGAAGTCGTCTCCAGACATGGAATACCAATCTCTATTATCTCTGATAGGGATGGTAGATTTATTTCAAGATTCTGGCAGACATTACAGCAAGCATTAGGAACTCGTCTAGACATGAGTACTGCCTATCATCCACAAAATGATGGGCAGAGTGAAAGGACGATACAAACGCTTGAAGACATGCTACGAGCATGTGTTATTGATTTCGGAAACAGTTGGGATCGACATCTACCGTTAGCAGAATTTTCCTACAACAACAGCTACCATTCAAGCATTGAGATGGCGCCGTTTGAAGCACTTTATGGTAGAAAGTGCAGGTCTCCGATTTGTTGGAGTGAAGTGGGGGATAGACAGATTACGGGTCCGGAGATTATACAAGAAACTACCGAGAAGATCATCCAAATTCAACAACGGTTGAAAACCGCCCAAAGTCGACAAAAGAGCTACGCTGACATTAAAAGAAAAGATATAGAATTTGAAATTGGAGAGATGGTCATGCTTAAAGTTGCACCTTGGAAAGGCGTTGTTCGATTTGGTAAACGAGGGAAATTAAATCCAAGGTATATTGGACCATTCAAGATTATTGATCGTGTCGGACCAGTAGCTTACCGACTTGAGTTACCTCAACAACTCGCGGCTGTACATAACACTTTCCACGTCTCGAATTTAAAGAAATGTTTTGCTAAAGAAGATCTCACTATTCCGTTAGATGAAATCCAAATCAACGAAAAACTTCAATTCATCGAAGAACCCGTCGAAATAATGGATCGTGAGGTTAAAAGACTTAAGCAAAACTAGATACCAATTGTTAAGGTTCGATGGAATGCTCGTAGAGGACCCGAGTTCACCTGGGAGTGTGAAGATCAGATGAAGAAGAAATACCCGCATCTATTTCCAGAAGATTCGTCAACACCTTCAACAGCTTAAAATTTCGGGACGAAATTTATTTAACGGGTAGGTACTGTAGTGACCCGAACTTTTCCATGTTTATATATATTAATTGAGATTGATATTTACATGATTAAATGTTTCCAACATGTTAAGCAATCAAACTTGTTAAGACTTGATTAATTGAAATATGTTTCATATAGACAATTGACCACCCAAGTTGACCGGTGATTCACGAACGTTAAAACTTGTAAAAACTATACGATGACATATATATGGTTATATATATAGTTAACATGTTTTTATTATAAGTATGTATCTCATTAGGTATTTTAACAATGAGTTATATACATAAAAATGAGACTATTAAATATAGAAACTCGAAAACGATATATATAACGATTATCGTTATAACAACGTCTTACTAGGTACATATGAATCATATTAAGATATTGATACACTTGGTTAATTATGTTAAATGATAAGTAAATATATTATTAAGTGTATTAACAATGAAATACATATGTAAAAATAAGACTACTAACTTAATGATTTCGAAACGAGACATATATGTAACGATTATCGTTGTAACGACATTTCACTGTATATACATCATACTGAGATATATTATATATCATAATATCATGATAATATAACAATTTAACATCTCATTTGTTATAATAAACAATGGGTTAACAACATTCAACAAGATCATTAACCTAAAGGTTTCAAAACAACATTTACATGTAACGACTAACGATGACTTAACGACTCAGTTAAAATGTATATACATGTAGTGTTTTAATATGTATTCATACACTTTTGAAAGACTTCAAGACACTTATCAAAATACTTCTACTTAACAAAAATGCTTACAATTACATCCTCGTTCAGTTTCATCAACAATTCTACTCGTATGCACCCGTATTCGTACTCGTACAATACACAGCTTTTAGATGTATGTACTATTGGTATATACACTCCAATGATCAGCTCTTAGAAGCCCATGTGAGTCACCTAACACATGTGGGAACCATCATTTGGCAACTAGCATGAAATATCTCATAAAATTACAAAAATATGAGTAATCATTCATGACTTATTTACATGAAAACAAAATTACATATCCTTTATATCTAATCCATACACCAACGACCAAAAACACCTACAAACACTTTCATTCTTCAATTTTCTTCATCTAATTGATCTCTCTCAAGTTCTATCTTCAAGTTCTAAGTGTTCTTCATATATTTTACAAGTTCTAGTTACATAAAATCAAGAATACTTTCAAGTTTGCTAGCTCACTTCCAATCTTGTAAGGTGATCATCCAACCTCAAGAAATCTTTGTTTCTTACAGTAGGTTATCATTCTAATACAAGGTAATAATCATATTCAAACTTTGGTTCAATTTCTATAACTATAACAATCGTATTTCAAGTGATGATCTTACTTGAACTTGTTTTCGTGTCATGATTCTGCTTCAAGAACTTCGAGCCATCCAAGGATCCGTTGAAGCTAGATCTATTTTTCTCTTTTCCAGTAGGTTTATCCAAGGAACTTAAGGTAGTAATGATGTTCATAACATCATTCGATTCATACATATAAAGCTATCTTATTCGAAGTTTTAAACTCGTAATCACTAGAACATAGTTTAGTTAATTCTAAACTTGTTCGCAAACAAAAGTTAATCCTTCTAACTTGACTTTTAAAATCAACTAAACACATGTTATATATCTATATGATATGCTAACTTAATGATTTAAAACCTGAAAACACGAAAAACACCGTAAAACCGGATTTACGCCGTCGTAGTAACACCGCGGGCTGTTTTGGGTTAGTTAATTAAAAACTATGATAAACTTTGATTTAAAAGTTGTTATTCTGAGAAAATGATTTTTATTATGAACATGAAACTATATCCATAAAAATTATGGTTAAACTCAAAGTGGAAGTATGTTTTCTAAAATGGTCATCTAGACGTCGTTCTTTCGACTGAAATGACTACCTTTACAAAAACGACTTGTAACTTATTTTTCTGACTATAAACCTATACTTTTTCTATTTAGATTCATTAAATAGAGTTCAATATGAAACCATAGCAATTTGATTCACTCAAAACGGATTTAAAATGAAGAAGTTATGAGTAAAACAAGATTGGATAATTTTTCTCATTTTAGCTACGTGAAAATTGGTAACAAATCTATTCCAACCATAACTTAATCAACTTGTATTGTATATTATGTAATCTTGAGATACCATAGACACGTATACAATGTTTCGACCTATCATGTCGACACATCTATATATATTTCGGAACAACCATAGACACTCTATATGTGAATGTTGGAGTTAGCTATACAAGGTTGATGTTGATTCCAAAATATATATAGTTTGAGTTGTGATCAATACTGAGATACGTATACACTGGGTCGTGGATTGATTCAAGATAATATTTATCGATTTATTTCTGTACATCTAACTGTGGACAACTAGTTGTAGGTTATTAACGAGGACAGCTGACTTAATAAACTTAAAACATCAAAATATATTAAAAGTGTTGTAAATATATTTTGAACATACTTTGATATATATGTATATATTGTTATAGGTTCGTGAATCAACCAGTGGCCAAGTCTTACTTCCCAACGAAGTAAAAATCTGTGAAAGTGAGTTATAGTCCCACTTTTAAAATCTAATATTTTTGGGATGAGAATACATGCAGGTTTTATAAATGATTTACAAAATAGACACAAGTACGTGAAACTACATTTTATGGTTGAATTATCGAAATCGAATATGCCCCTTTTTATTAAGTCTGGTAATCTATGAATTAGGGAACAGACACCCTAATTGACGCGAATCCTAAAGATAGATCTATTGGGCCTAACAAACCCCATCCAAAGAACCGGATGCTTTAGTACTTCGAAATTTATATCATATCCGAAGGGTGTCCCGGAATGATGGGGATATTCTTATATATGCATCTTGTTAATGTCGGTTACCAGGTGTTCACCATATGAATGATTTTTATCTCTATGTATGGGATGTGTATTGAAATATGAAATCTTGTGGTCTATTATTATGATTTGATATATATAGGTTAAACCTATAACTCACCAACATTTTTGTTGACGTTTTAAGCATGTTTATTCTCAGGTGATTATTAAGAGCTTCCGCTATCGCATACTTAAATAAGGACGAGATTTGGAGTCCATACTTGTATGATATTGTGTAAAAACTGCATTCAAGAAACTTATTTTGTTGTAACATATTTGTATTGTAAACCATTATGTAATGGTCGTGTGTAAACAGGATATTTTAGATTATCATTATTTGATAATCTACGTAAAGCTTTTTAAAACCTTTATCTATGAAATAAAGGTTATGGTTTGTTTTAAAAATGAATGCAGTCTTTGAAAAACGTCTCATATAGAGGTCAAAACCTCGCAACAAAATCAATTAATATGGAACGTTTTTAATCAATAAGAACGGGACATTTCAATTATCATCCCTTTTACCACCTTTAACCACCCTCGTGAACCACCACTCCCGGCTATCACCTTCACCAACACCATGAACAAACTACCACCCATATCACCATCGAACACTCGTATTGCTGTGACTGATTTGATTAAACGCCAAGAACTCCACCACTTTTATAAGTATTCCTTTCTTCTTGTCGATTACAAACCGCCACCTCAACCATTAACTAACCATCATGAAACCTCACTAAACCATGACAAATTTATACCATCCTAAATTATACTACTACTGTTACCAATTGCAATACCAAACGGAATTATCATATGATTATTTTGTTACCCTCATGATCAACACCCAAAACAACCCTAACACAAGAACTCCTACTGCTCGATAAAAATTCTACTGTTGGTGCTATATTTTTCTGTCTAACACGAACACCATCCACCATCAACCACGACCTCAACCATCGATCTCCTAGCACCCTTTTTCCTTGTTTATGTCGACTGAAACCATTAACCCACCATCATCATTTAAACAACTACTTTAACAACCATTACTATTCCACCATAGTACGCGTTTACCACCTTACATCCACCACCTGGGTGTTTACTTTCTTCAACCGCTCAACAACCCAACACCATTATATTTTTGTTTTGTTTCGGTCACTATGCAGCACCACCAAGAACACCACAAAATCACCACCATTTCAAACCGATGATGTTTCCTCCCGTCTTCTGTTCAGTTTCACAGCTCAAATAAAACCACCATGATATTGTGATTGCCATAAACCTCCACAATCCATTTAAATTTGCTACTTCCATCTGCTGAACTTACAATCACGCACACACCTTATTCGCCTTCTGACTTCTGTACACCAACGAAAGGGAATGAAAATTCTTCTCAGTCCCACTTCTATTTTTAGATAAACAACGATGGTGATAATTAAATAATAATGGCGATGAGTTGTTGAAATGAGGGTAATGATTAAAGAATACATAATAAGGGACAAATGGGGATTTAACTATCGATAAGATTAGCTAGTGGAGAATGACTTTCAATTTTTTTTATTTGTGTTTCAAATCCTAAGTATATCCAATAGGGTCGTGTACTGCTTTTTGGTTATTGGGCCGACAACACAGTTAAATTGATAATGATCATGTGGACTGATTATGGCAAGTGGATATCCCTGTGGTCGAGCAAAATTTTGAAGATGGATAACATAAAATAATACGGGATTTATACATAAAATACGTGAAATAAAACAGAAGAGAGGAGAGTGGAAGAATGGTTAGGGGTGTGGATGTTTAATCGAGGGATCGTGGGTTCAAACCTAGGCTGAGACATTTTTTTTTCGAAAAGCCTATTTTGAGGTAGTTACGCAAATATATTATTATTATTATTATTATTATTATTATTATTATTATTATTATTATTATTATTATTATTATTATTATTATTATTATTATTATTATTACTATTATTATTATTAACATAAGTATCATTATTGATAATATCATTTTTATCATTGGCATTATCATTATTAATAAAGTAATTATTATTATTATTAGTAAATTATTATTTTCAAAACTATTATTCTAACAAATAAATATTTTGTATATATATAAAATATACTTATTACACATACTATAATTATATTAACATTACATATTACTCATACATTATATATTAATCCTAATAACATTGTTTATATAACAAAGTTTTGACTTAACAATAAAATACTAATTATAAAGATATATATATATATATATATATATATATATATATATATATATATATATATATGTATTAGTGTAACTATATGAATAAATATTAAAACACAATATATATATATATATATATATATATATATATATATATACACACAACATTTAAAATAATAAACATATTACTAATATTAATATATAAACTTATTCAATTACTATTATATGCGTTAATATATATATATATATATATATATATATATATATATATATATATATATATATATATAATGATATAGGTTCGTGAATCCAAGGCCAACCCTGCATGGTTCAGTTGTTCAATATTGTTATATGTATTTTTACTACAAAATACAGTATTGTGAGTTTCATTTGCTCCCTTTTACTCATTACATTTTTGGGCTGAGAATACATGTAATGATTTAATAACTGTTTTACAATATTTATATGCGTGAGTTTCATTTGCTCCCTTTTTAAATGCTTTTGCAATTATATATTTTTGGGACTGAGAATACATGCGCTGCTTTATAAATGTTCGACAAAATAGACACAATGAAAGGACCCGTTCATATACATTATAAACGATTCTCAATTGTTGATTACATCGCGAGGTATTTGATCTCTATATGATACATTTTTCAGACATTGCATTCATTTTTAAAAGATAAACTCTCTTTACATCGAAAATTAACAGGCATGCATACCATTTCATAATGTCCAACTATAAATGACCTAATCTGTCATTTACTTAATAATAATCTCTCCTGAACTCAACGACTTGAATGCAACGTCTTTTGAAATATGGCATGAATGACTCCAAGTAATATCTTTTAAATGAGCAAATGCACAGCTGAAGATTTCTTTAACCCCTGAGAATAAACATGCTTTAAAGTGTCAACCAAAAGGTTGGTGAGTTCATTAGTTTATCATAATCATTCATTTTCATCATTTTAATAGACCACAAGAATTTCATTTCCAGTTCTCATAATAAACGTCTCATGCATAGAGACAAAAATCATTCATATGGATTGAACACCTGGTAACCGACATTAACAAGATGCATATAGAATATCCCCATCATTCTGGGACACCCATTGGACATGATAAAATCGAAGTACTAAAGCATTCCAAATTCCAAAATGGGGCTTGTTGGGCCCAATAGATCTATCTTTAGGATTCGCGTCAATTTGGGGGTCTGTTCCCAAATTCTTAGGCTACCAAGCTAAAAAGGGGCATATTCGGCTTCGATCATTCAACCATATAATGTAGTTTCAATTACTTGTGTCTATTTCGTAAAACAGTTATAAAAGTTGCGCATGTATTCTCAGCCCAAAAATATAAAGGGTAAAAAGGCAAATGAAACTCACCATACTGTATTTCGTGGTAAAAATACATATAACGTCATTGAACAAGTGCAAGGTTGGCCTCGGATTCACGAGCCTAAATTAAGTATATATATTTATATGTTGGTCAATATTTGTCTAACAAATTAGGTTATATCATAGTGTACCACAATCCTAATGCTCGAGACTAATATGCAAAAGGTCAACAAAAGTCAATTTGACTCAAAATAATTTCCAAAATCTATACATGATTAATATATAGTTTAAATATCTTCATTTTATATTTTTAAAAGATTTATTAAAGTAAATTATATAAATCATTTATTAATAAATAAAATTTTATATTAAAATTTATATAATAAAATATACTTTTATAAATATTAAGTAATAAAATTTATAGAGTTCATTTAATATCATAAAGATAATATGATAGGTATTATTAAAGTAATTTTATTACACGTAGTAAAATATGTTTGTATCACATATTTATTTGATAAAATAATATCTATAATAATAGTAAGTAAAAGTTGTATTATATTGTAATAATAATAATTATTATTCTATTAATAAAAATATCAATATTTATAATTACTAAAAATGATATTATGGTAAAATGATAATTCTAATTATGATAACTTTAATATTTACGATACTTTTTAATATTAACTTTTAAATAATAATTCTATTTAAAATGATAATAATAATTATATTTTATAATAACAATGACATTTCTATTAAAATGATAATTTTTGTTAAAATCATAGTTTTAATACTAACGATACTTTTAATAATAATAGCAATGATAAAAATAATAAGAATGATAATTTTGTCTAAATCAATATCCTATAATATTTTAATTTCATCATGATACTCATACTCATTATTTCCTAATCGTTTCATTTAATAGCTTTTAATCATCTTTTATATCGCATTAATAAAAATGATAATAATATTAGTCATAATAGTTAGATGATACTAATATCAATTTTTAATGATAATAATACTAATAATAATAATTATTATAATAACATTAATGATAATACTAATAACTATTTTAATGATGATAATAACAAAAATAATAATAATAATGATAATATTGATAATGATAATAATAATAATAATAATAGATAAAAAATGGTAACGACGATAATAACGATGATAGTATTAATAATCATTTTAACAACAATACTAAAATTCAGTTGACTATAATTTCTAATCTGTTCATCGAAACCATTCGAGTTCTAAATGAAAAGTTCTTAATTTTTCGCTAGCTTTCCAACGACATGCATATCTTATACCTTATCTCAACTGCATATATAACTAATTCAGGATTCAACATAACCTAACTAAAGGCAATATCAAAAGTACAAGCATGCACAATCCTATATACTCGAGCACTAGTCAGGGATACACTATTAGTATGTAAAAATTAAATTATGAGTACTCATGTATCAATATTGAGATTCAATATTGCAGAAAAGGTACGTAAACGCAACGGAGATGATAAACACTAATTTGACCTCACGAGCATACCCATGAACCATACCCATCACCTCCATAGCTATAACCCATAATTTCCTTAGCCCTATCCTACTCGAAAACTAGTTTTAAAAATAACCCACTCATGACCTCGTCGTAGTATTTTAGGTATAAATATTAATACTAATAATAATAATAATAATAATATGATTAATAATAATTATATTAATCTTAATAATAATATTAATATATATATATATATATATATAAAGAGTAGAGAGTGCGAGAGATTGAATGAGGGAACCAGAGCAGAAAACGTTCGTTTTATAGTTTGTTTCCCACATCTACACCCCATGCGATCACATGGGGTTTGTATGTGTAAACCATGCGATCGCATGGTAACACTTGCCAGCCCATATGCACGATAAAAAAGTTTGCCGACACTCATTTTTACTTACATTACACAATACGTAAATTTATATATTATTTAATATATATTATATTTAATCTTTAGAATTAATTAAATATTATATTATATTTATGTGCGTAGTTAAAATGTAATTTTTGTTCAAATGACTCGAACGTTGTCACTCGACTCATGTACCACTTTCAGTTTTTCGAACGCACTTTCGTACGTTTAGAAAACTAGCCTTTTACGTTACGCGACGTGTACCCTTATTAATAATTTGACTTACTCATCAATAAATTACCTTATAAAAAATGTAACTTATAAAATTGAGCGTTGTGGTCATATGCTTCTATAAATCAGTGATTTGTTGTTTATCAAAATATATTATTTTAAATCAGGACGTTTTATGACTAAGTTATATATATTTATATTTTCATTTCGCAATATAAATTTGAACTATTTACTTAATATAGTTTTTCAAAACTAATGTCATTCAAAACTTATATATTTAGAAATCTTTTAAATATTAAGAATTACTATTTCGTAACATTTGTATTTTAAAGTTTAAAAATTTATATAGTTCATTTATATACAATCGTTCATAAAACATTTTAATAACCAAATTATTTTATATTCAAAAATCATTTTATTACAAAGGTTATAATAGTAGAAGTTGTTATGTCATAAGACCTTTTTAATAATAAAAGTCTATTATATCAAAAAGACGTTTCCGTTTAAGAAAGTAAAATCATATATGAATCATATCAGGTTTCAAGGTTTTAATTTCCATTTTAATCATGACTCATAGGGTTAAGTCTAAAGGAAAAATCAAACGTAAGGAATCATCTTAATGTAAAATGTCGATCTATTTAACATGTCAATATCTATTTTCTAATTTACCTATATTTCCTAATTTCACTTTCACAATACCTAATATGAATGTTAATTAATTTATCTTATCAACAGTCACGAGGCAATTATTGTAAGGCATGTTTTGGAATTTAACATAAATTTCCACCAATCTGACTTGCTCTCGCTACTTGACACTTTGTCCTTACTCGAAGATCACTTTACCATTTATTCCGAATATCGTTAAAAAGGAAAGGTTTTCTAAATAAAAGTGGACCTCTCAGTAGGGACTCGTGATGTGATGACCCAGAAATTTCCGATTAAATTTAAACCTTAATCTTTATATGATTCCGACACGATAAGCAAAGTCTGTAATAGTGAGTCTCGAAAATGTTGGAACTATGTTCATATAATAAATTACCCTGGACTGTGCCCGATGATTCACGAACATTTGTTTGTAAATAAATATGTATATATATAAATATAAGTATATAAATAACTTGTAAATATAAAATATGATTTAAACATTAGAATTAAATATGTAAGATAAGATATACAATAATTAAGTGTAATTTAAAATGAATTTAAATGATTACTAAAATATTGTATTATTTATAAAATGTAAATATTTAATAAGAGTTAGTATGTAATATATTATAGGATTATTAAAATAAAGCTATATATAAATGTATATGGATTCTATAAATAATTACTATGATATATATATTGAATTATATATAAAAAGTATAAATATTATATGTAGATATAATTATCAAATGGTACATAATTAATAATAGGTAATATTCAAATATTGAATTTAATTACAAATTTCAATATAGTTATTATCTTATTATTACATTTATTATTATCATTATATATTAATATTTGCATTAATATCTGTATTATTAACAATATTGTTTCTAACATAAAATGGGATACAAACAACTTGTTATATCTTAATTATCACTAGTATTACTATTAGGTATTATGATTACCTTTATCATTAAAAATTATTATTGTTATTACCATTAATAATAATATAATTATCATTATTATATAAAATTTTTATTATTATCATTACTAACAACATGATGTTGATATTAGTATTAATGTGATTATTATTATTATTGGTATCCATATTAAAATTTATAATATTAATAGATTATATTAATAGATTTATATTATTAATTTATTATACAGAATAACAAAAAATATAAATAATTATATATATATATATATATATATATATATATATATATATATATATATATAAATCTAGATATAGAAGATTTCGAAATCCTGTTTCAAATCAACTTTAATCTGTAATTGATTGGGAATCTGTTTCAAACTTGTACCATTTACAATATCACCAAATGAGTAAATCCAAATTTGGTTAACCACTTGTTCTTATTTTATATATATTTATGTACTATCTATTATTTTCATGTCGACCAAAATTGGGATACAAAATCCATTGAATTGCTTGCAATATTAACAAACTCCAAATAACTTCACCATGGAGAGTAGCTGCTGCAGTATTCTTCTGGTTCTAGTTGATCACCTCTTACAAACCACTTCATCACCATCATCGTACCACCATTAGAACTATTGAAAGAAGTTTTCCTACTACTCGAGAACACTGGGTATATTTTTCTTTCTTGTTTCGTTTGAAGACCAATATCACTATCACCCAAACTTTTAAAACATGATTATCATAACCATATATTATTCTTCTTCTTCTTCGACCCAAACCATCAACACCATTACAGACTCGATTCCAATTGTTGCTGCTATGAAATTGTTAATACATCGATTGATTGCTACTGCCATATTTCCCTTCTTGTCTTCTGTCTAAACAAAACACAAACCAAAACATGCCAAATGCCACTGCAAATTTTATGGGTTCTGCAGCTTATATAACTTCTGCTTATGATTCTAGTTCAACACGAAAGCACCACCACAGCCATCTGTTTCTATATCTGTTGTATCCAAAAATCATTAACCCTAAACAACAACAACCCTTGTAACTAACACCTAATTCTGGTTCTGGCTTTTGCTTGATCTTGTTATACCTACAATAAAATCCAACCATGAACCAAGTTACTAAATAAGTCCATTTATACTACTCGTTATCGCTATATCTATTGTGTCTTCTATCACCAAACTACCATTTAATAATTATGGATTACATTTTCCTGTATCTTCTTCGATTACTAAACAAGAACCCTTAAACCACCACAAAGTACACAATATATTTATTGAAAATAAAGTGTAAAAGGAACCTGCATTTTTCCTTTTTCTGTTGCAACCCAAAACACCACCTGAACCTGCTGCTGTTACATTGTATTTCTGTTTTGCTACTATCGCTGTTTTCTTGTTTATACTCAATCAAATTCGAGACCAAACATCATCAAACTCACCAAGAACATCATAAATTAATACTTTTATTTGAATATATACGTATACAGAAAATAACGAGGGGTTTAATGAAATTAATAGAATTATCATTGAATCGATTGTACCTAAAACAATCGATTTATCATTACCTGATCGAATGATAAAGGATGATGAATAGTGATGAAGAAGACTGATGATGAGGAATTGATGACCTGCAAATCATCGATGGCTGCTGCTTGATTAACATGTTAAAGATGATGATGATTGTTGATAGATTGGGCGATGATGATATCATCCTTCTGCATGTTTGCTACTGCTATACTTGATCTCTTTTACTTGGGGAACCCTAATAAAACACTAGGTCGACTACTCCCTCTTTTATTCGTTTGGGCCGAAATACTACGGTTGGGCCGAAATACTATGGTTGGGCCGAGATCAAATTTTGTTTTCCTGGTGGGCTGAAACAAGGACGATACATAAGGGTGATATAGAATAATTCGTGAATTATTACTCAAATGAATAAGCAGCTCAATGGTTTGGCAAGGTGTTTGTTATTTGAGAGATCGGGGGTTCGAGTCTCTTCTGAGGCAATTTTTTTTGGGGAAAGCTTAAGGTAGTTTCATTAATGATTATTAATGTTGTTGTTGTTATTATTATTATTATTATTATTATTATTATTATTATTATTATTATTATTATTATTATTATTATTATTATTATTATTATTATTATTATTATTATTTATATTATTATTATTATTGTTATTATTATTATTCATTTATTATAAATGTTACAAGTATTAAAATTATTAGTATGGTTATGATTTTTACTAATATGTATTATTATTATTGTTAATATGAGTAGGAGTATCATTATTATTATCATTACCATTATCATTATTATTATTACTATAATGATTATTATTATTATTACTATGATTATTATTACTATTGTTATCTTTAGTATTATAGTAATTATTAATAATAATAATATCATAATTACAAATTTTATGTGTATTGCTAATGTTATTATTATTATCATTATTGTAGATATTATTATTATTATCAGTATTTTTATTATTAGCAATACCATTATTACCAGAAATAATATTATTTTCAAACTTATCGTTATTGTTAAGACTAATAGAATCATTAAAAATAACATCTTTACTATCATTATTATTATTAAACTTATTATCATTATTATCATTATTATAAAATTATTATTTTGTTATCACTAAAACTATCTATATTATCATAAAAAAAATACTTTTATATAAACATACAATACTTTATATTTTTATTACTAAAAAGATATTAGCTAAGCTATATCAATTAATATATAAATATATACTAAACCTTAATATATAGTTTTTATTATTAATGATAGATAATAGTTATATAAAACATATAAACTAAATATATTAAATTTAGCTAAATAACATATTGTATAACAAGTATATTATTAATAACAAAAATATATATATAATTGATCGATTTCGATTACGTGTATTAATATATCCACAAATGATATAGGTTCATGAATTCGAGGCCAACCCTACCTTTGTTCATTATCGTTATATGTATTTTTACTACAAAATACATTAGGTGAGTTTTCATTTGCTCCCTTTTACTCTTTACATTTTTGGGCTGAGAATACATGCAAATGCTTTATTAACTGTTTTATAATATTTATATGCGTGAGTTTCATTTGCTTTTTTACCCTTTATATTTTTGGGCTGAGAATACATGCGCAATTTTTATAAATGTTTTACGAAATAGACACAAGTAATTGAAACTACATTATATGGTTGAATTATCGAAATCGAATATGCCCTTTTTATTAAGTCTGGTAATCTAACAATTAGGGAACAGACACCCTAATTGACGCGAATCCTAAAGATAGATCTATCGGGCCCAACAAGCCCCATTCAAAGTACTGGATGCTTTAGTACTTCGAAATTTATATCATGTCCGAAGGAGGATCCCGGAATGATGGGGATATTCTTATATGTATATTGTGAATGTCGATTACCAGGTGTTCAATCCATATGAATGATATTTTGTCTCTATGCATGGGACGTATGTTTATGAGAAATGGAAATATGAAATCTTGTGGTTTATTAAAATGATGGAAATGATTATTTATGTTAAACTAATGAACTCACCAACCTTTTGGTTGACACTTGAAAGCATGTTTATTCTCAGGTACGAAAGAAATCTTCCGCTGTGCAATTGCTCATTTTAAAGATATTACTTGGAGTCATTCATGACATATTTCAAAAGACGTTGCATTCGAGTCGTTGAGTTTATCAAGATTATTATTAAGTCATTTATAGTTAGATGTATTATAAAATGGTATGCATGTCATCAACTTTCGATGTAACGAAATATTGTCTTTTCAAAAATGAATGCAATGTTTGTAAAATGTATCATATAGAGGTCAAGTACCTCGCGATATAATCAACTGTTGTGAATCGTTTATAATTGATATAGACTTCATCCGGATGGATTAGGACGGGGTATTACAGTTGGTATCAGAGCGTTGGTCTTAGCGAACCAGGTCTTGCATTAGTGTGTCTAACTGATAGTCATCAGGATGCATTAGTGAGTCTGGACTTCGACCTTGTCTGTATATCAAAAGTTTTTCTTATCATTTCGTGTCGAAAATTACCTGTTTATCATTCTTAGAGAATCACTTACTTATCACCCTTAGTCTAGACATCTTATTGCATTGACTGCATGAATAGTGTATAGACAAAATTTATATCTTAGCGTATCTGTTACTGTAGACTTTACCTGACGTATCCCATAAATTCCTCCGTAATCTACGAAACTTTTATTCTATATATATATGGATATTCTATGTAATTAGAATACCATCCGATAGCCAAAAATCTTTTCATATCGAAAATCCTTTACCCAATCGTATGAAATGGAATTCGTCACCAGTTCAAGTCACTTTGATTCCGAAATGGAATCCTACTCAAGCTCCGAAAGTAGTGTAACCGAAATGGATCAACCAATCAGTCATCATCTATTCTGGATGAATTGGGGATGGGTTCGTAGCCTCCTCAATCACTGGAGACAAGAAGAAGGCGATCCTTTCCATCCCCCACATTGCCCTCTTGACCATGAACCTGAAGCGTTTACCGGCGAACCTGTTCGAGACACCATTTTCAGTCTCATTTCCAGGGTAACTCGATAAGATTATATTCTATCCATAATTCTGAACCTTATTCATCCGCTCGTTCCGACCGACAATCGTCCTGGAGTAATGAGTCAACGAACTTCGCACTCGAATAATCAATTCGGAGAATATGGTGCAAAATGTACCAGCGTCAGCAACATCACCGGCACCAACAGTACAATCAATAATAGCACCAGTACCATCAACAATCCATGTTCAATATCATCATCTGTACTTTGAGTATGATCTTCGTTCTACGTATCGTTCTACCTCAATTATCTTCGTTCGACATGGCGAATATGTAATCTCTAAAGTTGTAGAGATTATTTATTCTAGTTCCAACCGAAAAGCAAATGAGTTTAATATCATATTAACTCATTCAATCCATGAATACATCTGAAGAAAATATATATGAATATATGTTTTCATATAGATTGTAAAATTTCTCTTGTACAAACTGTTAATGGTGAAAATATTTTAACGGGTAGGTAATACCCGAGGAATATTTAGATTTCGCAGTAATAAGTTACACTGTACATTCTTCGAATCTGATTCAACAGTCATTTACTATCCTATTTACATCTACCGATATACGAATCCGTTCACCACAGAATAACCATTTTCATTCAAATTCAATTTCATATTTGGATTTTGACTTACCAGAATCCAACAAGTGGTATAATGAAGAAATAATAAACACAATAAAAATTGATTAGAAACAGACTAATTAATAACATGAAATTCTATTAAGAATCCACGCTAACAAAATCCTAGCTAATTGTTCCTAGCTAACTATTAATTCCTTATTACCATTTAATTTATTTATCGTAGTTTAATTATCGCAATTTATATTCTCGCAATTTTATTTATCGTCATTTAATTTCTATAATTTACTTTACGCACTTTATTTATTGTCATTTAATTTCTGTATTTATTTTTCGCACCTTAAATATCGGGACACGTATGCAAGGTTTTGACATATCATATCGACGCATTTATATATATTATTTGGAATAACCATAGACACTCTATATGCAGTAATGATCGAGTTCTCTATACAGGGTTGAGGTTGATTCTATAATAATATATATACTTTGAGTTATGATCGAGTCTGAGACGTATACGGGTCACGACACGTATTAATTAATTCGAATATTATATTAAACTATATATGAATTATTGGACTGTCGACTATGGACTATCGACTGTGGACTAATAACATATGACAATTAAAATGAATTAAAATATTGATTATAACATATGAAACTTAACAATTCTTCAAGTTTGCCACTTGATTTCGTCTTAAACCTCATTTGTATCTTCACGATTACATTATGCGTTCAAACCTTTCATGATTCTTGAAAACACCTCAATCGATATGATGAATCAACCGCACTTTATCTACGGAAGGAAAGATTTATGTATATAGTTATGCACCTGAGAAACTCTCGGCAACTGAGTAAAAGTTTATCACATAGCCGCGTCAGATCCTTTGGCATTTATTAGCAAAAATAACTTTGCGATCCCTTTTCAAAGTAGTCAATTTTGTCACAGCTCCAGCAAGTCAACTTCGACTTTCATTCGAAGTAGCCTTACTATAATCCTGATATATACAATTACCCTTTTAATACCGGAGAATTCTTTTATATTCCATCATATTACCAGCAGACGTACCAGCAACCTCGTTGCTTCTTGGTTTAAATCTCTCAGACAAATCACTATATTATCTATTAAAGTCTCATCATGTACTCATCTGCATCTTGTAATGAGAACTGCCATGCCAATTATCGGGAATCAGCAATCAGTACTTTGAAAACTCACAGCATATCTACATCAACAGTTATATGTATAACATTTATTTCTTAGAATTATGATCTTTCATTCTGAAATTCTGAAAAGCACTCGGTCTACAAATCAATACTCTGGATGTTGAAAAAGCTGAATGAAGCAGCAGAAACCGTAGACAACTGTAAACAACTTTAGTCGTCGGAAGTTTGATGATAAAGAATAATATGTTGGAAAAGCTCAGAAACGTTGGAACTGGAAAACGAATAGAGTTAACCATGAAGGAGACCAAGGACAAATACAAGGACCATACCCTATATTCAGAGAATCCAGATAATTCTGGATCTGTTGAAATCTTTAGAGAATATCTTGCTCCGAAGTCATGTTAAAATCTTGCGGAAAATCTTTCTCTATCAACCATCGAACTTAGAAATTCCAAAATATCATCATCAATATCTTCGATATTTCTGAGGATATTTTCATAAATATTCTCGTCTGAAATTATATACCTCTTCGTGCTTCCTGTGTATCACTATATTGGAAACATTCAAGAGGAAATTTAGTACCGAAAAGCAGATTAGGTGAAAATATGAAGAAAGCCGTGAAAAAATCACAAAGAATAAGTTTGACTTCAAAGAATCCAAATAATTCAATGTCTGCTAAAGTCTTTAGTGAATATCTTGCTCCTTACTCTAAACCCTTGCAGACAATAGTTTCTATCATCCGCTGATCTTAGATGTTCTGAGATATTATCGTATCTTTCATTATAAATATCATCCATATTTCTGGAGATATTTTTATAACTATTCTTATCTGAAATCATTAGTCTCTTCGTGCTATCAGTATTACACCATATAGAAACTGTTAGTTTCTATATTCTGTAAACTTTCGAGCTTAAAAATATGAATGTTATTAAAGTAATGTTGGGAATTGATGCATGAGTTAGTATAATATAATGACACTTGATCAACGTGATTATATTATAGTAAGTCATGCTGAGTTTCTAAATGGAATATGATGATTCACAGGTTATAACGTCATCATGTGTCATATTACATAACTCTTTCATTCTGATTAATTATTGAACATATCAAGAAAATATATTCTTGATAGTTCTATTCTCAGTGATTCTGGTAATTTGACAAATCAAATCATGCTATTACGTTCTTTCTTATTTAGAACATTAAGCTCATTCAAAACTCCACACCTATGAATTCTGGATCGTTACTTGCAAAAAGAAAACAAAAGCATGAAGCTCCGAAATAGAAAGGGGGTATAAATTGCAGAAAATCAGAGAGAGCATTAACTGTGAATGACAATGATTATAGAAGACGGAAACAAGTACTCCAAAATATAATAGAAAATATAAAGCCCAATGACAACACGGAGGTTTCAAACCGTGGGTATTAATACGAATAGCAATATAAAGACAAGGTAGAATTAAGAATAGTATTCACCCAAGGTAAAAGTAGAAATAAGCAGATTCTTCCGGTGGGAGTAGGAAAAGAAGAACGATCATTGCGATAGTCAGAATAAGAACAAGGATTAGAACCGGATTAAGCATTATTATAATCTTTTGGATATATGAACTGAGAAAGAATGTATAGAAGTGGTGGAAACTAATGGAACGAAAAAGGTAAATTTATAAGGGAAATATCAGACAGAGTAATCGAGGCAGATCACCGTGTTTAATTATAGAGATCCTAATTTCCTTACTCGCCGAAGAATCAAATCTTTTAAATTTTGAAAATTTTCTTAAAATCCATTGAATTCCAGAATTCAACCAAGGCAACGTCAAAAGTTAAAACGAAACTTCATTTATTCATTTCACTCTTTTGTGATAGCTTCATTCGTGCTCTTCGAATAATCGAATTATTTCATCTGTATTATTCAATAATGATAAAACTCTATTTATCAGCTCATATTCATTAGGAAAACATATTTATTGTTAGCCATGATGACCTCACTCAAATTTTGGGACGAAATTTCTTTAACGGGTAGGTACTGTGATGACCCAGAAATTTCCGATTAAATTTAAACCTTAATCTTTATATGATTCCGACACGATAAGCAAAGTCTGTAATAGTGAGTCTCGAAAATGTTGGAACTATGTTCATATAATAAATTACCCTGGACTGTGCCCAACGATTCACGAACATTTATTTGTAAATAAATATGTATATATATAAATATAAGTATATAAATAACTTGTAAATATAAAATATGATTTAAACATTAGAATTAAATATGTAAGATAAGATATACAATAATTAAGTGTAATTTAAAATGAATTTAAATGATTACTATAATATTGTATTATTTATAAAATGTAAATATTTAATAAGAGTTAGTATGTAATATATTATAGGATTATTAAAATAAAGCTATATATAAATGTAAATGGATTCTATAAATAATTACTATGATATATATATATTGAATTATATATAAAAAGTATAAATATTATATGTAGATATAATTATCAAATGGTACATAATTAATAATAGGTAATATTCAAATATTGAATTTAATTACAAATTTCAATATAGTTATTATGTTATTATTACATTTATTATTATCATTATATATTAATATTTGCATTAATATCTGTATTATTAACAATATTGTTTCTAACATAAAATGGGATACAAATAACTTGTTATATCTTAATTATCACTGTTATTACTATTAGGTATTATGATTACCTTTATCATTAAAAATTATTATTGTTATTACCATTAATAATAATATAATTATCTTTATTATATAAAATTTTTATTATTATCATTACTAACAACATGATGTTGATATTAGTATTAATGTGATTATTATTATTATTGGTATCCATATTAAAATTTATAATATTTATAGATTATATTAATAGATTTATATTATTAATTTATTATACAGAATAACAAAAATATAAATAATTATAATTATATATATATATATATATATATATATATATATATATATATATATATATATATATATATATATATATATATATATAAATCTAGATATAGAAGATTTTGACATCCTGTTTCAAATCAACTTTAATCTGTAATTGATTGGGAATCTGTTTCAAACTTGTACCAATTACAATATCACCAAATGAGTAAATCCAAATTTGGTTAACCACTTGTTCTTATTTTATATATATTTATGTACTATCTATTATTTTCATGTCGACCAAAATTGGGATACAAAATCCATTGAATTGCTTGCAATATTAAAAACTCCAAATAACTTCACCATGGAGAGTAGCTGCTGCAGTATTCTTCTGGTTCTAGTTGATCACCTCTTACAAACCACTTCATCACCATCATCGTACCACCATTAGAACCATTGAAAGAAGTTTTCCTACTACTCGAGAACACTGGGTATATTTTTCTTTCTTGTTTCGTTTAAAGACCAATATCACTATCACCCAAACTTTCAAAACTTGATTATCATAACCATATATTGTTCTTCTTCTTCTTCGACCCAAACCATCAACACCATTATAGACTCGATTCGAATTGTTGCTGCTATGCAATTGTTAATACATCGATTGATTGCTACTGCCATATTTTCCTTCTTGTCTTCTGTCTAAACAAAACACAAACCAAAACATGCCAAATGCCACTGCAAATTTTTTGGGTTCTGCAGCTTATATAACTTCTGCTTATGATTTTAGTTCAACACGAAAGCACCACCACAGCCATCTGTTTCTATATATGTTGTATCTAAAAATCATTAACCCTAAACAACAACAACCCTTGTAACTAACACCTAATTCTGGTTCTGGCTTTTGGTTGATCTTGTTATACCTACAATAAAATCCAACCATGAACCAAGTTACTGAATAAGTCCATTTATACTACTCGTTATCGCTATATCTATTGTGTCTTCTATCACCAAACTACCCTTTAATAATTATGGATTACATTTTCCTGTATCTTCTTCGATTACTAAACAAGAACCCTTAAACCACCACAAAGTACACAATATATTTATTGAAAATAAAGTATAAAAGGAACCTGCGTTTTTCCTTGTTCTGTTGCAACCCAAAACACCACCTGAACCTGCTGCTGTTACATTGTATTTCTGTTTTGCTACTATCGCTGTTTTCTTGTTTATACTCAATCAAATTCGAGACCAAACATCATCAAACTCACCAAGAACATCATAAATTAATACTTTTATTTGAATATATACGTATACAGAAAATAACGAGGGGTTTAATGAAATTAATAGAATTATCATTGAATCGATTGTACCTAAAACAATCGATTTTTCATTACCTGATCGAATGATAAAAGGATGATGATTAGCGATGAAGAAGAAGACTGATGATGAGGAATTGATGACCTGCAAATCATCGATGGCTGCTGCTTGATTAACCTGTTAAAGATGATGATGATTGTTGATAGATTGGGCGATGATGATATCATCCTTCTGCGTGTTTGCTACTGCTATACTCAATCTCTTTTACTTGGGGAACCCTAATAAAACACTAGGTCGACTACTCCCTCTTTTATTCGTTTGGGCCGAAATACTATGGTTGGGCCGAGATCAAATTTTGTTTTCCTGGTGGGCTGAAACAAGGACGATACATAAGGGTGATATAGAATAATTCGTGAATTATTACTCAAATGAATAAGCAGCTCAATGGTTTGGCAAGGTGTTTGTTATTCGAGAGATCGGGGGTTCGAGTCTCGTCTGAGGCAATTTTTTTTGGGGAAAGCTTAAGGTAGTTTCATTAATGATTATTAATGTTGTTGTTATTATTATTATTATTATTATTATTATTATTATTATTATTGTAATTATTATTATTCATTTATTATAAATGTTACAAGTATTAAAATTATTAGTATGGTTATGATTTTTACTAATATATATTATTATTATTGTTAATATGAGTAGGAGTATCATTATTATTATCATTACCATTATCATTATTATTATTACTATAATGATTATTATTATTATTACTATGATTATTATTACTATTGTTATCTTTAGTATTATAGTAATTATTAATAATAATAATATCATAATTACAAATTTTATGTGTATTGCTAATGTTATTATTATTATCATTATTGTAGATATTATTATTATCAGTATTTGTATTATTAGCAATACCATTATTACCAGAAATAATATTATTTTCAAACTTATCGTTATTGTTAAGACTAATAGAATCATTAAAAATAACATCTTTACTATCATTATTATTATTAAACTTATTATCATTATTATCATTATTATAAAATTATTATTTTGTTATCACTAAAACTATCTATATTATCATAAAAAAAATACTTTTATATAAACATACAATACTTTATATTTTTATTACTAAAAAGATATTAGCTAAGCTATATCAATTAATATATAAATATATACTAAACCTTAATATATAGTTTTTATTATTAATGATAGATAATAGTTATATAAAACATATAAACTAAATATATTAAATTTAGCTAAATAACATATTGTATAACAAGTATATTATTAATAACAAAAATATATATATAATTGATCGATTTCGATTACGTGTATTAATATATCCACAAATGATATAGGTTCGTGAATCCGAGGCCAACCCTACCTTTGTTCATTATCGTTATATGTATTTTTACTATAAAATACATTAGGTGAGTTTTCATTTGCTCCCTTTTACTCTTTACATTTTTGGGCTGAGAATACTTGCAAATTCTTTATTAACTGTTTTAGAATATTTATATGCGTGAGTTTCATTTGCTTTTTTACCCTTTATATTTTTGGGCTGAGAATACATGCGCAATTATTATAAATGTTTTACGAAATATACACAAGTAATTGAAACTACATTATATGGTTGAATTATCGAAATCGAATATGCCCTTTTTATTAAGTCTGGTAATCTAAGAATTAGGGAACAGACACCCTAATTGACGCGAATCCTAAAGATAGATCTATCGGGCCCAACAAGCCCCATTCAAAGTACCGGATGCTTTAGTACTTCGAAATTTATATCATGTCCGAAGGAGGATCCCGGAATGATGGGGATATTCTTATATGTATATTGTGAATGTCGATTATGTAGTGACCCGAGAATTTTCGATCAACTTTAAACTTTAATCTTTATATGTTTCCGACACGATAAGCAAAAATCTGTAATGTTGAGTCTCGAAAAGTTTGAAACTATATTCATGTAATCAATTACCCTTCGACTATGTCTGACGATTCACGAACAATAGAAATGTATATAAAGCTAATTATATTGATGTATTACTATGAGATTTAATTATTTTGGAAAATAACTTCAAATAACTAAAACTTGTTATTAATATATAAAGCATATTGAAGATAATTGATTTCGAACATAAGTCGTCAGCAATAACAAAGTAATAAATGTATAATATTATACTGTGAGTTCATTATTTCAATATATATAATTGATATAGTTATCTATTTGATAAAACTTGATATCTAAAAACATAAATATATATATAGTAGTTAGAACATGTATATCTATAGAACTACATGTATATTGTTAAATGTATAAATATTAAATATATATAATATATATTATGTAAATAATTATTACCATATAAATAAATGTAACTACAAATTAAAATATAGATATTATGTTAATATTGTTATTATTACTTTCACCATATTCATTAAAATAATTATCAATATTATGAAGATTAGTAATTTAATATATTATTAATTTAATATATGGATATACAGGTTAATATATATTAAGTGATATAGTATTATTACTAATAATAATATTATTGTTATTAATAGAAATATTAGTACTATTATAATTACTATTAACATTATTAATAATATTATTGATATATATTTTATAGTGTTTATTATCAATATCATTAGTAAAAATATTATTATTATTATTAATATATTGTTATAAATTTGTATTACTATTATTTATAAAATTAAGGGTACAATTATCATAATTATATTTATTAATAAGATTAATTATAATTTACAAATATAATTATAGAAATAAAAGGGATATATAAAATCTGAATATAAATACAGATATATTATACGAATATCATTATATACAGATTATAATTGAAAACATATACATATACAAAATACTGATACATATTTACTTATATAGATATAAATACGGATATATAATATTTATATAAATATGTAAATATGAATAAATACATATATATACAGTACGTATTCAATTTTCTATAGTTATCAAACTATGTGGTAATTTGTTTTATAACTACAATTTGGTACGCTTTAATCTCTATTAATTCCAGTAACAAACAAAGTCAGTTAGGAGTGATTGGATTTTTCTAAACTTTTCTTCTGATGGGATTAAGTAGGTCATACCAATTAAGCAAGAAAACAAACTATAATTGATTCGATTAACCTCCTTATATGCACGACTTATCTCTATTATTGGGAAGGAAAAACAATTTTTTTATTTAATTATTCAAAGAAGCTCGATACTCTGTCGAGACATTTTTTTTTTCATAACTCCATTTCGAATCAATTTTTAAAATGTAAAAGTGCAGAGTTATGTGGATTCAAATAATGAAACTATCTGCAAAAGTTGAGATCTTAATTCTCGAAATCAAAGATGAATTTTGGAAGTCAAAGTTAAAGTTTCAAAAGTCAAAAGAATCGTTCTTGACAAAATTCGAAATTGTTTTTGAGTTTATGGATCAATTGATGATTTAGATACTTTTTACAAAAGATTTGCAACTTATTTCATGTTAGGTTCATGAGCTAAAACGTTCTCAGATTCGTAATCAATATTTTTTATTTTTTTCTTTTTTTGTTAGCCGCGACATACAGCAGGTATGTTTCTATTATATATATTTTTTTTCTAATTAATAAAATCACTAGACATTGATGTTTCCTAATTAGTTTGATGAACCAAAAATCGCTTTGTAACTGATCCTTTGATATGATATTGTCTCTAGTCGATCTAATTATTGAAGAAGAAGAAGAAAGAAGACAGTAAATAATATGCGTATATAAAAATTCAGTCCTTGAGTTAATCAGAAAAGCACAGATGGAGGAACGGTTGGGAGGATGTTAGTTTAACGGGTGCTCACGGGTTCGAGTCCCGTCTGCAACATTTCTTTTTACTTAGATTTTAAAAAGGGTATACTTATTATTTTATTTCTATTATTATTATTATTGTTATTATTAATTGTTGTTATTATTACATGTATTATAATTAAAGATTATTATTATTAAGTATCATGAACATCCTTAGTATTATTATTATTGTTATTTCTACTAATACAAGATTTAGGAATATTTATTAGTATTGTTACTATTAAGATTATAATTATTATCATTTAGTAATGTTATTATCATTATTAATTTATCATCATAGCACTACTGTTATCATTATGATTATGATTAGGATTATTATTATTATTATTAATACCATAACTTTAGTTACAATTATAATTATTATTAACAAAAGTATTTTATTAAGATTACCAATAATAATAAGATCGTTATAATTATTATTATCAAAAATAAGTATTATTATGAAGTAATAGGAATATTAATATCATCATTATTAATTACCAAAACTACCAGTTTTAACAAATAAATATTTTATACACAAAATACACTTAATACATATACACTAATTATATTAATATTTCATAAAATCATATACCAAACATATTATAATTTTTTTAAATACTTTCATACAATAAACTATTGAAGTTATCATTTAATACTAATCATAGATATTAGCTATTTTAATTACATATAACTAAATGTATAGATAAAAATTAATTTTAAATATATATACAAAATATACAAATATAACATAAGATATATTATATATAAATAAAATATATATTTAAATAGATTTTAGTATAACTTCTATATAACAAAATATATAAAAATCTATATAACTAATGATTGAAATTATGAGATTTATATTAAATGTTTTAATAGATTTAAAATTGATATAGGATCGTGAATCCGAGGCCAACCCCATTCTTGTTCAATGTCGTTCTATGTATTTTTACTACAAAATACATTAGGTGAGTTTCATTTACTCCCTTTTACTCTTTACATTTTTGGGACTGAGAATACATGCGCTGCTTTTATAACTGTTTTACGAAATAGACACAAGTACTTGAAACTACATTCTATGGTTGGATTATCTAATCGAATATGCCCTTTTTATATAGTCTGGAAATCTAAGAATTAGGGAACAGAAACCCTAATTGACGCGAACTCTAAAGATAGATCTATCGGGCCCAACAAGCCCCATCCAAAGTACCGGATGCTTTAGTACTTCGAAATTTATATCATGTCCGAAGAAGGATCCCGGAATGATGGGGATATTCTTATATACATATTGTGAATGTCGGTTACCAGGTGTTCAATCCATATGAATGATATTTTGTCTCTATGCATGGGACGTATGTTTATGAGAAATGGAAATATGAAATCTTGTGGTCTATTAAAATTATGAAATGATTATTTATGTTAAACTAATGAACTCAACAACCTTTTGGTTGACACTTTAAAGCATGTTTATTCTCAGGTACGAAAGAAATCTTCCGCTGTGCATTTGCTCATATTAGAAATATTACTTGGAGTCATTCATGACATATTTCAAAAGATGTTGCATTCGAGTCGTTGAGTTCATCAAGATTATTATTAAGTCAATTATATTTGGATATATTATGAAATGCTTTACATGCCTGTCAACTGTCGATGTAACGAAAGTTTGTCTTTTAAAAACGAATGCAATGTTTGTAAAATTTATCATATAGAGGTCAATTACCTCGCGATGTAATCAACTGTTGTGAATCGTTTGTAATCGATATGGACTTCGTCCAGATGGATTAGGACGGGTCTTCACAGTTGGTATCAGAGTGGTGGTCTTAGTAAACCGGGTCTTGCATTAGTGTGTCTAACTGATAGTCGTTAGGATGCATTAGTGAGTCTGGACTTCGACCGTATTTGCATGTCAAAAGTTTTGCTTATCATTTTTGTCGGAAATCATCTACTTATCATCCTTAGGAAATTACATGCTCATTATTCTTAGTCTAGACACGTCTTACTGCATTGACTGCATGAATAGTGTATAGACAAAATTCATATCTTAGCGTATCTGACAATTCATATCTTAGCGTATCTGACAATTCATATTTTAGCGTATCTGACAATTCATATCTTAGCGTATCTGTTACTGTAGACCTTGCCTGATATCTCTTGTAAATTTCTCCTTAATTTAAGGGATCCTGGTACTATATATATCTATGTAAATTATGCATTGAGAATACCATCCAACTATCAATTACTGTCACTAAACTCTTCATATCAAAAATCTTCCTGAGATCGCGTAAGATGGCCTCTACGAATCGACCAAGTTCCTCTGACTCCGAAGACAGCGTGACAGGAGCACACCAACCAATCAACTACCGTGATTACTGGAGAAAATGGGGATGGGTTCGCGACATACTCACCCTATGGAGAAAGGAAGAAGGTACTCCATATCATGAATCAAATCTACCACCTAACCTTGGAGTACTTGACCCGCTCACCGGCGAACCCGTTTGCAATACCGTTTATACCCTATTTGCAAGAATTTTTCGTCTTGAAACTACCATTAATGGAACTAGAGAAGATATCCGACCTCTACCTCACATTGATAAACAACTCGGGTTAGTAGAAGAAGTTAGAGAACTCCGAGCTCGAGTATTAACTTTAGAGAGCACGGTATACAATTTGCAATCATCAACAGTATCACCAACACCAGTAACATCACCAGCCTTAGCACCAATGGCACCAGTACCACCAACAACCCAAGTTTCAACAATCCATGCCTCAACATCTCATTCTGTACCTCGAGTATAATTATCGTTCCACAAATCATTCTACATCATTTATATTCGTTCGACATGATGATTATGTAAACTCTAATGTTTTAGAGATTATGTATCATAGTTCTAATCGTAAATCTGATGAGTTTAATATCACATTGACTCATTAAATTCATAATTACATCTGAAGAAAATATATATGTAAATATATTTTCATAAAGATTGTGATTAAAAATTCTTTCGTACAAACTGTTAATGGTAAAAATATTTTAACGGGTAGGTAATACCCGAGAAATATTTAAGATTTCACATTAATAAGTTACATTGTACAGTCTTCGAATCTGATTCAACGGTCGATTACCATCCTACCTACATCTATCGATATACGAATCCGTTCACCACAGAATAACTATTTTCATTCAAATTCAATTTCATATTTGGATTTTTACTTACCAGAATCCAACAAGTGGCATAATGAAGAAATAATGGACACAATAAAAATTGATTAGAAACAGACTAATTAACGATATGAAATTTTGTTAAGAAACCACGCTAACAAGACCCTGCTAACTATTCCTAGCTAACTATTCCTAGCTAACTGGTTACATTTTATTTATCGCAATTTAATCATCGCAATTTACATTCTCGCAATTTTATTTATCGTCATTTAATTTCTGTTATTTATTTTACGCACTTTATTTATCGTCATTCTGTTATTTACGCATTTTAAATATCGGGACACGTATACAATGTTTTGACATATCATATCGACCCATCTATCTATAATATATATATACTTTGAGTTGTGATCGAGTCTGAGACATGTACACGGGTCACGATACATATTAATTCGAATATTATATATATAATTATATATGAATTAGTGTATTGCTAACTGTGGACAATCAACTGAGGACTATCAACATTGAACAATTAAAATGAATTAAAATATTGATTATAACTTATGAAACTAAACAATTCTTCAAGTTTGCCACTTGATTTCATCTTAAACCTTATCTGTATTTTGATGATTACAATCTGTGTTTAAACCTTTCATGATTCTTGAAAACACCTCAATCGATAGGACGAATCAACCGCACTTCATCTACGGGAGAAAAGATTGATGCATTTAGTTATGCATATGAAAAACTCTCAGAAACTGAGTAAACGTTTAACACATAGTTGTGCTAATTCCTTTAGTGTTATTATTACCCAAAATAACTTGGTAATTCCTTCTTCAAAATAGCTAATTTTGTCACAGCTCCAGCAAGACAACTTCGACTTTTCGTTCGAAACAACCTTATTATAACTTTGATATATATATGCGTGCTCTTTTATTGTTATCGGGAAACCTTTTATATTCCACCATATTACCATCAGCGTTTAATCATCTAAAAATACAATTCTCTTAAAAACACCTCGATTTGATAACCAATGATCCAAATACGTTAACTTTGAAAATGCTGACGGAGCAGCGAAAGCTATAGATGGTCTTAATGGCCAAAAGCTTGACAATAAGAATGGTATGTTGGAAAAGCTCCGAAAAGTTGAAACTGAAAAACGGATTGAGCTAACCATAAAGGAAACCAAGAAGAAATACGAGTAACATACCCTAAATTCATAGAACCCAGATAAATCTGGAATCGATGAAATCTTTAGAGAATAGCTTGCTCCGAAGTCATGTTAAAATCTTGCGGAAAATCCTTCTCCATCAACCATCGAATTCAGAAATCCCAAAATATCATCATCAATATCTTCGATATTTCTGAAGATATTTTTATAACTATTCTTATCTGAAATCATTTATCTCTTCGTGCTATCAGTATTACATCATATAGAAACTGTTAGTTTCTATATTCTGTAAACTTTCGAGCTTAAAATATGAATGTTATTGAAGTAATATTGGGAACTGATGCATGAGTTAGTATAATATAATGACACTTGATCAACGTGATTATATTACAGTAATTCATGCTGAGTTTCTACTGGAACGTGATGATTCTCAGTACCATCATCATGTGCCATTTACACAACTCTTGCTTTCTACTCAATCTCCAAACATATCGAGAACATTTCTTCTTGATAGCTCCATCTTTCTGGATATTCTGATAATTTACCAAATCAAGATCGTGCCATTACGATTTTCTTCTTAGACTATTTACTATGTTCATCCAAAACTTCATACCTATGAATTCAGGACCATTACTCGCTTGACTCGAAGTCGGGAAGAGAAAACAAAAGCATGAAGAACTCTGAAACATAATGGAAGATATAAAACTCGACAACAACACTGAAATTACAATAAAAAAAAAAATAATAATAATAATTAAAACATCACGACAATAAAAAATTTAAAAATTTTACAATCAAACTACTCGTCGTCGTCAATTGTCATCTGTAAAGTAGCATTCACCCATCATTTCACCATCCGTGAGGTACTCTGGAGACATCGGTATTTCTCTTGATGCCTCAACTGCTGCTTCAGCTGATTCATCGAGGTAACGATAACCCAACGTCTCTTCATCTTCAAGAACCGCATACAAAGAAATGCGTTTACCGCGATCTTTGTAACACCCCAGCTTAACATGACCACAATATTGTCCGCTTTGCCCGCAGGCGCACGGCTTTTTTCTTGGCGACCACACACGAGAAGCACTTTCCCAGGAGGTCACCCATCCTGGTAGTGCTCTCGCCCGAGCACGCTTAACCACAACGTACTCGCACTTCTACTCAGCCTGTGATCCCAAAACGCGTTGTGTCATTTAAGCGTGAGTATTACCTTATAATCCCATGATCACTCATGTTCGTGGGCGATGTGGGATTTGCCTAGGGTGTTACATTCACCCTCCCTTTAGGGACTCATCGTCCTCGATGAGGTTTGCCCCACCACCCCCAACGGCACATGAGTGGCTCTGATACCATTCTGTAACACCCCAGCTTAACATGACCACAATATTGTCCGCTTTGCCCGCAGGCGCACGGCTTTTTCTTGGCGACCACACACGAGAAGCACTTTCCCAGGAGGTCACCCATCCTGGTAGTGCTCTCGCCCGAGCACGCTTAACCACAACGTACTCGCACTTCTACTCAGCCTGTGATCCCAAAACGCGTTGTGTCATTTAAGCGTGAGTATTACCTTATAATCCCATGATCACTCATGTTCGTGGGCGATGTGGGATTTGCCTAGGGTGTTACAATCTTCAATAGTATCTTTTATAAAGTACCATTGATCATCGGTACACAGAAAACTTGCCCTACAATCCGCATCATAATCGTATTTATAAAAGAACACAGACGTGAATTCACACGAAACTTTTTCCTTCAGAAATGATAGCAAGTCTTGTAAACCAATATCACGAATGTCGATATCTTCAAACGAAATACTGTCGCCCCACTTATATTCCTTCATTTGATTACGGAAATCACCTCCGTAATGAACATCGAATGAAACAATCATTGGGGGAAGTGTTAACATTTTGCAGTTGGGAGTGTTTGATTTTGATTTGAAGAAAGGTGGAAATATAAAAGAAATATATGTTTGAGTGTATAAAATAAAGTATATGGTTGGTGTTTTTATAGTGTAAAAATGACCGTTGGGATAGCCGTTGAAATTTTTTTAGTTTACTAACGGCTAAAAATTTGGGCAAGTTTTTGGGCGAAGGTGGACGATGCCCGGTGGGATCTCTCTCATGATAGTTTCATTCGTACTCTTCGAATAATCGAATTATTTTTATCCATATTACTCAATGATGATAAAACTCAATTTATCAACTCATATTCGTCATGAAAACATTTTTATTGTTAGCCATGACAACCTCACTCAAATTTCGGGACGAAATTTCGTTAACGGGTAGGTACTGTAGTGACCCGAGAATTTTCGATCAAATTTAAACTTTAATCTTTATATGTTTCCGACACGATAAGCAAAAATCTGTAATGTTGAGTCTCGAAAAGTTTGAAACTATATTCATGTAATCAATTACCCTTCGACTATGTCCGACGATTCACAAACAATAGAAATGTATATAAAGCTAATTATATTGATGTATTACTATGAGATTTAATTATTTTGGAAAATAACTTCAAATAACTAAAACTTTTTATTAATATATAAAGCATATTGAAGATAATTGATTTCGAACATAAGTCGTCAGCAATAACAAAGTAATAAATGTATAATATTATACTGTGAGTTCATTGTTTCAATATATATAATTGATATAGTTATCTATTTGATAAAACTTGATATCTAAAAACATAAATATATATATAGTAGTTAGAACATGTATATCTATAGAACTACATGTATATTGTTAAATGTATAAATATTAAATATATATAATATATATTATGTAAATAATTATTACCATATAAATAAATGTAACTACAAATTAAAATATAGATATTATGTTAATATTGTTATTATTACTTTCACCATATTCATTAAAATAATTATCAATATTATGAAGATTAGTAATTTAATATATTATTAATTTAATATATAGATATGAAGGTTAATATATATTAAGTGATATAGTATTATTACTAATAATAATATTATTGTTATTAATAGAAACATTAGTACTATTATAATTAGTATTAACATTATTAATAATATTATTGATATATATTTTATAGTGTTTATTATCAATATCATTAGTAAAAATATTATTATTATTATTAATATATTGTTATAAATTTGTATTACTATTATTTATAAAATTAAGGGTACAATTATCATAATTATATTTATTAATAAGATTAATTATAATTTACAAATATAATTATAGAAATAAAAGGGATATATAAAATCTGAATATAAATACAGATATATTATACGAATATCATTATATACAGATTATAATTGAAAACATATACATATACAAAATACTGATACATATTTACTTATATAGATATAAATACGGATATATAATATTTATATAAATATGTAAATATGAATAAATACATATATATACAGTACGTATTCAATTTTCTATAGTTGTCAAACTATGTGGTAATTTGTTTTATAACTACAATTTGGTACGCTTTAATCTCTATTAATTCCAGTAACAAACAAAGTCAGTTAGGAGTGATTGGATTTTTCTAAACTTTTCTTCTGATGGGATTAAGTAGGTCATACCAATTAAGCTAGAAAACAAACTACAATTGATTCGATTAACCTCCTTATATGCACGACTTATCTCTATTATTGGGAAGGAAAAACAATTTTTTTTATTTAATTATTCAAAGAAGCTCGATACTCTGTCGAGACATTTTTTTTTTCATAACTCCATTTCGAATCAATTTTTAAAATGTAAAAGTGCAGAGTTATGTGGATTCAAATAATGAAACTATCTGCAAAAGTTGAGATCTTAATTCTCGAAATCAAAGATGAATTTTGGAAGTCAAAGTTAAAGTTTCAAAAGTCAAAAGAATCGTTCTTGACAAAATTCGAAATTGTTTTTGATTTTATGGATCAATTGATGATTTAGATACTTTTTACAAAAGATTTGCAACTTATTTCATGTTGGGTTCATGAGCTAAAACGTTCTCAGATTCGTAATCAATAATTATTTTTTTTTTGTTAGCCGCGACATACAGCAGGTGTGTTTCTATTATATATATATTTTTTCTAATTAATAAAATCACTAGACATTGATGTTTCCTAATTAGTTTGATGAACCAAAAATCGCTTTGTAACTGATCCTTTGATATGATATTGTCTCTAGTCGATCTAATTATTGAAGAAGAAGAAGAAAGAAGACAGTAAATAATATGCGTATATAAAAATTCAGTCCTTGAGTTAATCAGAAATGCACAGATGGAGGAACGGTTGGGAGGATGTTAGTTTAACGGGTGGTCACGGGTTCGAGTCCCGTCTGCAACATTTCTTTTTACTCAGATTTTAAAAAGGGTATACTTATTATTTTATTTCTATTATTGTTATTATTGTTATTATTAATTGTTGTTATTATTACATGTATTATAATTAAAGATTATTATTATTAAGTATCATGAACATCCTTAGTATTATTATTATTGTTATTTCTACTAATACAAGATTTAGGAATATTTATTAGTATTGTTACTATTAAGATTATAATTATTATCATTTAGTAATGTTATTATCATTATTAATTTATCATCATAGCACTACTGTTATCATTATGATTATGATTAGGATTATTATTATTATTATTAATACCATAACTTTAGTTACAATTATAATTATTATTAACAAAAGTATTTTATTAAGATTACCAATAATAATAAGATCGTTATAATTATTATTATCAAAAATAAGTATTATTATGAAGTAATAGGAATATTAATATCATCATTATTAATTACCAAAACTACCAGTTTTAACAAATAAATATTTTATACACAAAATACACTTAATACATATACACTAATTATATTAATATTTCATAAAATCATATACCAAACATATTATAATTTTTTTAAATACTTTCATACAATAAACTATTGAAGTTATCATTTAATACTAATCATAGATATTAGCTATTTTAATTACATATAACTAAATGTATAGATAAAAATTAATTTTAAATATATATACAAAATATACAAATATAACATAAGATATATTATATATAAATAAAATATATATTTAAATAGATTTTAGTATAACTTCTATATAACAAAATATATAAAAATCTATATAACTAATGATTGAAATTATGAGATTTATATTAAATGTTTTAATAGATTTAAAATTGATATAGGATCGTGAATCCGAGGCCAACCCCATTCTTGTTCAATGTCGTTCTATGTATTTTTACTACAAAATACATTAGGTGAGTTTCATTTACTCCCTTTTACTCTTTACATTTTTGGGAATGAGAATACATGCGCTGCTTTTATAACTGTTTTACGAAATAGACACAAGTACTTGAAACTACATTCTATGGTTGGATTATCTAATCGAATATGCCTTTTTTATATAGTCTGGTAATCTAAGAATTAGGGAACAGAAACCCTAATTGACGCGAACTCTAAAGATAGATCTATCGGGCCCAACAAGCCCCATCCAAAGTACCGGATGCTTTAGTACTTCGAAATTTATATCATGTCCGAAGAAGGATCCCGGAATGATGAGGATATTCTTATATACATATTGTGAATGTCGGTTACCAGGTGTTCAATCCATATGAATGATATTTTGTCTCTATGCATGGGATGTATGTTTATGAGAAATGGAAATATGAAATCTTGTGGTCTATTAAAATTATGAAATGATTATTTATGTTAAACTAATGAACTCACCAACCTTTTGGTTGACACTTTAAAGCATGTTTATTCTCAGGTACGAAAGAAATCTTCCACTGTGCATTTGCTCATATTAGAGATATTACTTGGAGTCATTCATGACATATTTCAAAAGATGTTGCATTCGAGTCGTTGAGTTCATAAAGATTATTATTAAGTCAATTATATTTGGATATATTATGAAATGCTTTACATGCCTGTCAACTGTCGATGTAACGAAAGTTTATCTTTTAAAAACGAATGCAATGTTTGTAAAATTTATCATATAGAGGTCAATTACCTCGCGATGTAATCAACTGTTGTGAATTGTTTGTAATCGATATGGACTTCATCCGGATGGATTAGGACGGGTCTTCACAGATTACCAGGTGTTCAATCCATATGAATGATATTTTGTCTCTATGCATGGGACGTATGTTTATGAGAAATGGAAATATGAAATCTTGTGGTTTATTAAAATGATGGAAATGATTATTTATGTTGAACTAATGAACTCACCAACCTTTTGGTTGACACTTGAAAGCATGTTTATTCTCAGGTACGAAAGAAATCTTCCGCTGTGCAATTGCTCATTTTAAAGATATTACTTGGAGTCATTCATGACATATTTCAAAAGATGTTGCATTCGAGTCGTTGAGTTTATCAAGATTATTATTAAGTCATTTATAGTTAGATGTATTATAAAATGGTATGCATGTCGTCAACTTTCGATGTAACGAAAGATTGTCTTTTCAAAAATGAATGCAATATTTGTAAAATGTATCATATAGAGGTCAAGTACCTCGCGATGTAATCAACTGTTGTGAATCATTTATAATCAATATGGACTTCGTCCGGATGGATTAGGACGGGGTATTACACGTAATCATAATTCAATGTATCTGATAAATCAATCATTTGATATCATCTTTTAATTCCATTGATAACTATTAGAATGTATTTCGAAACAAATACGTTTATATAAATTATAATACATCTAATACTTTGTTAATGTTTTCAAGTTATAATATATACACATATACATATATAATCATGTTCGTTCATATAATGGTTCGTGAATAGTCGTAATTTGGTCTAGGTTAAATGAACGTATGAATATAGTTTTAAAATGTTTGAGATTTAACTTAACAAACTTTGCTTATCTTGTCGGAATAATATAAAGATTAAAGTTTAAATTTGATCGGAAATATTCGGGTCGTCACAGTACCTACCCGTTAAAGAAATTTCGTCCCCGAAATTTGATAGAGGTCGTCATGGATAACAATAAGAACGTTATTATGACGAATATAAGTTGATAGTTAGGATTTTATCATGATTAAGAAATATGAATAAATAATTCTATTTCTTGAAGCGTATGAGTGAAGTTATCGTAAATGAATGAAATAAGATTATAGTGATTCGTCATATCTTTTGATGTCATCACAATTGATCTTCGAATTTAAAGGAAATCTTTGTAATCTATATTGGATTTGATTCTTCGGCGGTTAAGGAAATTATGATCCTCTTCGAATTAATGCGCTAATCCATCCTGATTTCTCTGTCGGATATTTTACTATAAATCCACCTCCTTCATTTCCTTACAACTCACACCTTCTAGTCTTTCTCCCTCAACTCATATTTTAAAGTATTCGTCAATATGCTCCATCCAGTGCTGATTCTTGATATATTCCTCACCTTCATATCCGTCATTCTTCTTTTTCATCTACCGCTGGAAGAATCTATTTACTTCTACTATACTCTTGAGTTTATAGTGTTTCTAGTTCTCCAGTGTCTTTATATTGCTATATGCATCGATATATATGGTTTGTAATTTCTGAGTTGTTGCTGGGCTTTATATCTTCCTTTATATTTCGAAGTTCCTGCTTCTGTCTTCTATAATCATTGTCATCCCCAGTTAATGCTCTCTTTTATTTGCGGCGATTTATACCCCAATTTCTATTTCAGAGTTTTGTCCTTTCGTTTCTTCTTCTTGCGATTAAGCACCGCTTGTAATGGTCCAGAATTCGCAGATATAAATTTCAGAATGAACATTGTTAATGTTCGAAGAAGGAAATGGTAATGGTAAGATCTTGATTTTTTAAATTACCAGAATACCCTAGAAAAGACCGAATCATCAAGAAATATTTTCTTGATATTTTAGAGATTAAATAGAATATAAAAGTCGTGTAACATGGCACATGATGACGTTATGATCTGTGAATCACCACGTTCCATTTAGAAACTCAGCATGAATTACGGTAATATAATCACGTTGATCAAGTGTCATTATATTATACTAACTCATGCTTTAGTTCCCAACATTATTTCAAAAATATTCTTATTTTAAACTTGAAAGTTTCAGAATTTAGAAACTAAAATAGTTTCTTTTATGATGTAATATAGATAGCGCGATGAGATTAAAGATTTCAGATAAGAATGGTTATGGAAATATCTTCAGAAATATGGAGGATATTTATAATGAAAGATACGATGATATCTTCGAATTTCAAATATCATAGGATGATGAAGGGTATTGTTTGCAGGGGTTTAGAGTCAGGAGCAAGGTATTCATTAATGACTTCAGCAGATACTGAATCATTTAGATTCTTTGAAGGCAGGTTCAGTCTTTGTGATTTATCCACAGCCTCCTTCATACTTTGCTCAATCCGTTTTCCAGTTCCAAAACTTCTCTTTTTCTGCGCTTTGCCAGCATACTTATCATCAAACTTTTTACTGTTAAGGTCGTTTTATATTTTTTGCTGCTTCATCAACATTTCGAGTATTTAGGGTGTTTTTCAGAAACTTCACATTCAAGTATGTAAGTCCAGGAGATAGACGTTATATATACACATATAACTGTTGGCGTGGACATGCTGCGAGATTTGAAAATACTGATTGCTAATTCCCGATGATTCGTATGGCAATTCTCGTTACAAGATGCGAATGAGTAAATGATGGGGTTTTGATAAATATAATGATTTTTCAGAAAATCTCAGATCATTACGGTTGTTGATAAGTTTTCTGCTAATGTGGTGAGATATGAAAGGTTCCCCGGTAACAATGGCGAAAGAGCAACATATTTATCAAGATTATGATAAGGCTACTCCGAATGAAAAATCGAAGTTGTCTTGCTGGAGATGTGATAGAATTTGCTACTTTGAAAAAAGGAATTGCAAAGTTATTTTTGCTAATAAATGCCAAAGGATCTGACACAGATATGTGTTGAATTATGACTTTGGTTTCGAGAGCTTTTTAAGTACATAACTGTGGGTAATATGTCGTTGAATCATCATCTCGATTGCTCATTATTTGAAGTGTCTTTAGAAATTTTCAAAGGGTTTGAACACAGATTGTAATCGTTAATATACATTTGATGTTCTAACACAGTTTTGAAGTCAAAGTATATATTTGAAAGATGTAGGAATATAAAAGTGATGGTATCGGTTATATCTCGAATTGAATTCTGAGGTTTCAAAATCAGAATATGTAACTGAGTTTGAATAAGTATGGTTGTTTTGATTTCTATGAAAGAATGAATATTATTGTGAAAGTAGGAAGTATAGTTGATAATTTGCTTAATCAGATTCGAAGAATGTAACATATTAATTGTGATATATATATATATATATATATATATATATATATATATATATATATATATATATATATATATATATATATATATATATATATATATATATATATATATATGTATGTATGTATATATATATATATATATATATATATATATATGTATATATCTCGGGTATTACCTACCCGTTAAAAAAAAATTCACAATTAATATTTTGTAAAAAAAAAATTTTATTACAGTCTTTATGAAAATATATATGTATATATTCTCTTCAGATGTAACATAGATTTTAATGAGTTAATACTAAATTAAACTCATTCGATTTACAGTTGGAACTAGAATTGAATAATCCCTTGAAGGCTTAGAGATTACATAAGTATTTCTTTAATAATATATAAATTATGAATCAATACTTCGTTATTTGTTGAGGCGTGCTGTTGGTTTTCGTTAAATTCTTGTGAACTTCGCAAAGTACGAATGATGTTATCTGAAAAGTTTCGGGTACATCGATGATGAAAGTTTAAAATCAAATATATACTTGATTTATTATGAATTGGAATTTGTTGAATTGAGACAGAGATTGTAGTTAACGCTGGTTAAGTTGCGGGCGAAAGATGTACATTATTGCATATTTGTAATATGAATTAACCAAGTAGTTAAAATTCATACACAATAGCTTAGCACGGAAAGATTTATTTATTTTTATTTCAAAATATATATATATGTAAAATATACATATAATTTCTTCAGAGGGAATGAGTTAATTCTTCATAACTCGCTGATACAATATACGCGTTATTGATTCGTAATGATGTCCACAGTGATTCTTGAACTGACGGAGTTTGTGATGTTATAGATGTTGTTGATTCTGATGCTGACTGCACTGACGATGCTGACGGTACTGATGATGCTGTTGGTAAAACAAGTTTAGATGGTTAATCACACACCATTTTTGTCAGTGTTTCTACCGTTCCTTTTATCATTTTAGTTTGCTTAACTGCTTTATGGTTAAGGCTAGATTAGATAATCTCTAAGACTTTAGAGATTACATAATCTCCGCGGAATGTTTCTCCAATGAAGTTATGAATTAATACTTCGTCGGTTATTGTTGTTGGTATTCCTTGGTATCTATGGTGCGTATGATGTTGATGCTCGTGGGACAGATTGTGAAGTTTGAGGTTTACGACGCGGTTATGGTTGGAGGTGGTAATGGTACTGTTGGCGTTGATGATGGTGGTACTGGTTATGCTGCTGATGGTGTTTGAAATCTTTGTACCATATTCTCCAAAGCCACTACCCGAGCGCGAAGCTCGTTGACTTCTTCTATTACACCGGGGTGATTGTCAGTTCGGACGAGTGGATAAATAAAATCTAGAATTTGATGTAGTATATAATCGTGACGAGATACTCTGGAAATGAGAGAGAAAATGGTGTTTCGGACAGGTTCACCGGTAAGTGCTTCAGGTTCTTCGCCAAGAGGGCAATGTGGTGGATGGAAGGGATATAACAACCCAACCCGTTAACCATCCGAAAATGTGCCACAATTAATTTTTTTTTCTGGAACAGTTGATCTGGATGGCGTCCAAAAGCTTGGACGACGTCCAGCACTTAAGACTGGGACGGCGTCCAGCCATCTGGGACGGCGTCCAGATGTACTAAAACATTCTGATCAGTTTTTCGAACACACGCGGGCGAAAACCCGCTTCCCGACACTTTTAAACCAAAACACTTTCACAATAGATTACAATAGTTTAAATTAAGAGTTTTTCACAATAAAAACCTAGTTTTACGGCACCGGGCCCACATCGACCCAAAATACCACAAGTGACTATTTCGACCCATTAGTTTATACAAAAACATAGATCGAGCATGGGATTGGGGACACGCTACCCAATCCTAATCAAATCCACAAGCAAGTCTTCTAAAGCAACTACGCAAGTCCACTAGTCCCCGCGCTTACCCGAGCCACCGCATTCGTGCAATCTATAAAAATGTAAACAACGAGAGGGTAAGCTAACGCTTAGTGAATGATAATAAACTACATACATATATATGTATAAAATGGACACGCCATACAAATATCAAATACCGCATACCAAAGCATCCAAGTATAAGGCAAGCTAAGCTAAGCATACCGTATGATCTCTAAGCAACAAGCTAAAGATATCAACAAAGTATAAGTTCACCAACGACGATGTGAACAACGCCAATAAGCTACACCCGGAGGGTTAGCTACAACACAACAATATATTAATATATAACAATATAAAACGAATAAGGTTAACCCCTTAACCCATTACCGAATACCAAACGCCACAATGAAGATTGGCGGAACTACACGAGCCTTAGTAATCCAAAACCACACGAGATTACTATCTTCACAACATCGAGGTTGGCCGAACTACACGAGCCTTAGTAATCCGAAACCACACGAGATTACTACCTCAATAAGATGATCGAACTACACGAGTCACCATGAATCCGAACTACACGAGATTCATTTCGATAAGATGACCGAACTACACGCGTCATCGTGAATCCGAACTACATGCGGTTCACTTCTCCAACTCAACCCACGGTCACGGGATTATAAAATCCACCACGTCGGGGTTATCCACATCACGACAATATCAACCCTTCGCCATTGGGGTTATAACATCCAAATCACAACCATGTGTGATAACGTACACACAATGTGTACCTCGCCAAAGGATGGTCAACTAAAACGCACAACCGTGCCAATTGGAATCATACAAAAGTCCATCAAATCCACCTATATGTGAAGTGAGCTCTATAGCCGAGAATCACTTCACCCGACCCGCACCCATCCTACACATACATATGCATATAGGATATTAACACTCACCTAGTCGTCTTGATGAATGCTTCTAAGTAATCCGCAACGCGCCAAATGGAAAGTACCTATTCCATTATCACAGACACAATAACACAATTAGGGTTGACTTACAAACCAACCCAATTGACACCTAGTGCAAATTCGACCCATTTGCACTTCCAAGCACGAAACGCGCCCACACTAACCAATATCCACTAACACGAGTGAAAATGGTCCTAACACACCGATTAAGCTCGATCACAAGTGTTAAACACGTGTCATACCCATTTTGACACCAAAACCCTAATTTGACCCATTTCAAAATTAGGCAACCAAACACACCCAAAAGTGTTCCAACACTTCCATAATCACTAAACCTATATATATATATATATATATATATATATATATATATATATATATATATATATATATATATATATATAGTGATTAAACTCACCATCAAACCCTAAACAAGGCCAAATCGTCAACCGACCCAGAACCGGCAAGTGACAAGAATAACAAGTCACCATAAACCCATTTCATCATCTAAAAGGGTTTCACAACAATCTAGCTCAAAACCCTAACTTGAATATCAAATCTAACAAATGAAATTCGGAGTTTGAGCTTACCAATACCACCACAACGTAGTTAGGAGCGAGATGAACAACTTTAGAACCCGAGCTTTTGCGAGAATCTGACTCCTTCTCCAAATCCACAAATGACCAAGGAACCAGCTTGAAGGCTCCAAACCGGCATCTATGTGAATTTACCAAAATACCCCTTTTTAAAATAAAATAACAGCTGGCCCGTAGTTATGTTGGACGGCGTCCTAACCATTGGACGGCGTCCCAACTTTCATTCTTGGACGGCGTCCCCACATTTGGACGGTGTCCCATTTGTCTGAAACAGAAATCAGAGTCTTACAACTCTCCCCCACTTAAACACGATCGCGTCCTCGCGATCTGCAACACGTAACCGAACAGACCTCACTCAACGGTCCTCAAGTATAGCCCCAATCCGACTTTCCTAAGCAATCCTTCCCAATGAATCGCCTTTAACAACTAAATCGTCACACGCGATTTATCAATTCACAATCCCGAGCACTAAAACCATGCTCATTCCCTAACATCGGGAAAAACTCGACCAAATCTCGAACCGAGATATCAACCCCTTAGCGTACCCTTACTGAGTACAATGCTAAAAGCAACCAAGTCTCAATCCAAGGTCAACAACCCGAAATGATGAAGACCGATCCAAACGAATCCCTACGAATAACACTTACCACTAAACATCCCTTGTAGTGCGCAATACGACCAATACGCAACTACCGTAACATCATAACAAACGGTTAAAACTGATAGCGCCCAAACGATCATGGCGACGCTAGATCCCAAGGTGTACAAAATCGACGATCGTCACACCCGTAACAACATGTGAGCGAAACACGGCTATCGCATCACTAATCATACCACAACATGGTCCTCACGACCCCACCATCGGTGTATCAAACAACCGATAGATCAAACATCATCCGTTAGTGTACAACGACATATAACACTAACTCATGGACAACGCATATCCAATCGCACACGGAGATGGTACTCGAATTTCCCATCGGTGCTCACACATCCAACAATACGAAGGCTGGCCGAAAACACACGTGCCTTAGTGAATCCTAACTACACGCGACTCACTACCTTCACCACAACAACAATCGGGAATGGCCGAACTACACGCGCCATAGTGAATCTGAACTACACGAGAGTCACTATCCCAGAGGAATGACCGAACTACACGAGTCATTTGTGAATCCGAACTACACGAGACTCACTCCTCAATACAATGACTGAAACTACACGAGTCATTTGTGAATCCGAACTACACGTGACTCACTTCCACAATAAGATGACCGAAACCACACGCGTCATCGTGAATTCGAAACCACACGCGATCCACTACCATGATGAAGTCAGCGGACCCGAAAATCATGCTTCACCAATCTCAACACCGGATGAAGTCCGCGGACCCCGAAGGTCATGCTCCACCGATATAACACCTCGCTCATGATGAAGTCAGCGGACCCCGAAGGTCATGCTCCACCAATCGCATACTCCTATGATGAAGTCAGCGGACCCTAAAGGTCATGCTTCATCAATCACCAATACCATGATGAAGTCAGCGGACTCCGAAAGTCATGCTTCATCAATCAACGCCCTTTTGGCCTCGAACGACGAGTAGCGTAACATCGCGCTCTGCTACGCCATAGTGAATCCTAACGGATACCACTAACCATTCACACACTCGAGCAAGAACCACCTATATCAAACATAGGCAAAAAACAATAATTCTCTAGAAGAGAATCCGACACACCTCCCTTAACCGAAGGAATTCACCTTGTTCACCAAACACGTCCATTATCTCTCAACGACATTTACCACATTACCACCTCGGTGATAATTCAAATCCAAACGATAAGTACAATTTATCCGAAATTGTAATCTACCACAAATCGACCAAACTAGGTCCCAACACAATTTTCGGATCTTATTAAAACGTCATCCGAAATCTCACACTAAAAACTTCCTCGGGCGGAAGTGTAACTCCCCCACTTGGAACTACGTTCCAATATCCACAACTCATACAACCGTATAGTGCTACCAAAGGTAGACTTTACCAACAATTGGGTTCACATGACCCATCACCACATCTAGCTCCAACTGAGAGCACACAAAGGATTTAGATCAATCCTCAAACACTTCGAACAAAAAGTGTACTACAATTACACAAACCACACCCTCGCAATCATCCAATTGCTCTAGTTTGTCAATTTCCACCTAGTCACTCATGTACCTAAGGGTTTCACTTCGGTAACCTAAGTTCAATGTAACCGCAACACGATTGGAGTTGAACACCACGCTAGTAGGTATAAAAGAAGCACCTAATGTAGCGTCATATAAACTCCATTACCAACATACATCGAGATTCAAAACACTCGATTTCAAGGGTTCCAACCACCCGACGAACCTCATAGTTCATCAACTTCCACACTATAGCGAACACGCGCTTAACAAATGAACACCGAAGCCCACACATATGGCTTGGTAGAAACAATTCCCAATACTAAGGAATGCTTGGTTGCACCAAGTCTTACGCCCTTTGCCCGACAATCAAACGTCACCATAGGGTACTTCTATTAGGAACGTCACCCATAACAACAATATGCACGACACAAGGCATTTTACAAACTCAAATTCAACGGCACATAAAAAATAATCAAAGGACATATTTATTAAAACGAAACGTACCTTAACGTCTCCTTGCCGCCCCCGTCCCCGCCAACTTGGGACATTCTGACTTACGATGTCCTTTCTCTTGGCAAAGGAAACACACCGTGCCTTCACCCTTTGGTACCGAACATTCCCACGACTTGTGACCCCTCACACCACAATTGTAACACCTAGGCGCACTAGAGTCCGACATACTCGTCCGCGTACCACCCATGCTCACACTCGGACCCTTAGTCCTCTTACTTGGAGCACCATACAAAATAACCCTTCTCTCACTTGAAGGTTCACCAATCTTCGATCGCGAATACGACTCAAAACCTCTAGCCACCGCGAATAATTCCGCAAACGACTTCGCGTAACCCCGGCTAATCTTACTCTTCAAGTCATCATTCAAGGTTCGATAGAAATCTTGCATCAACAAATTATCATTCCCTAAATACTCTGGGCAAAAACGAGCCTTCTCCATAAAGGTCGTCTTGAGAGTATTCAAATCCATAGAACCCTGTTGCAAATTTCGCAACTCATTACGCAATTCTGACAAATCGGCTGAAGTCCGGAACTCCTCGAAGAATTCCTTCTTAAACCCGTCCCACAATAAAGCCATAAACGGTTCACCACCGACAAGATCAATCTTACCATCCAACCAATCCTTTGCCCTACCCCGCAACAAACTAGTAGCGAGTCTTGCCCTCTTCTCAGGAGGGCATTAAATAGTACGAAAACACCCTTCGACATCCGAGATCCAAGTTGTGCTTACCAAAGGATCCGGTTTTCCGTCGTACATCGAGGGTTTAGTCCTCATGAAGCTCTTAAGACAATGCCCCATTTCACCACTACTCCGAAATTCGGAATACTTCCTATCCATTTCTTCTCGAAACGCACTCATTTGTGTAGTGACCCGAACTTTTCCATGTTTATATATATTAATTGAGATTGATATTTACATGATTAAATGTTTCCAACATGTTAAGCAATCAAACTTGTTAAGACTTGATTAATTGAAATATGTTTCATATAGACAATTGACCACCCAAGTTGACCGGCGATTCACGAACGTTAAAACTTGTAAAAATGACATGACGATATATATATGGGTATACATATGGTTAACATGAGATTATGATAAGTAAGTATCTCCATAAGTATACTAACAATGAGTTATATACATATAAACAAGACTACTAACTTAAGGATTTCGAAACGAGACATATATGTAACGATTATCGTTGTAACGACATTTAAATTTATATATATCATATTAAGATATATTAATATATCATAATATCATGATAATATAATAATTTAACATCTCATTAGATATAATAAACAATGGGTTAACAACATTAATTGAGATCGTTAATTTAAAGGTTTCAAAACAACACTTACATGTAACGACTAACGATGACTTAATGACTCAGTTAAAATGTATATACATGTAGTGTATTTAGATGTATTAAAATACTTTTGGAAGACTTCAAGACATATATCAAAACACTCATACTTAACGAAAATGGTTACAGTTACTTTTCCATTCTTTTCTTTCATCAAGAATTCTAGTCGTATTCTTACCCGTATTATACACAGCTTCAAAACGTACTTAATATGAGTATATACCAATAGGAACTAGCATGGGATTCCACTCTTGATTATGTCATGTATGACTAATCAATTTTAGCTTCTACCATGAGCTAGTCAACTAACTAGAACTCCTTTTAACCCCACTCACCACTCACCAATTACCACTCATCATTCACTCCATTTCACTTCCAATTCTCTTTCTAATTCTCTCTCAACACACACACACACACTATTATGAACGTATTTTTCTAGTAGTTAATCATCATCTTCATCAAAAATCACTTCAAGAATCAAGCTATAATCATCATAGGAAGAACACTTCAAGAACACTTCAAAAATCCCTTCAAGTTTACTAATTTACTTCCAAGCTTTCTAATCCATTCCAAGTAATCATCTAAGATCAAGAAACCTTTGTTATATACAGTAGGTTATCTTTCTTATTCAAGGTAATATTCATATTCAAACTTTGATTCAATTTCTATAACTATAAACTATCTTAATTCGAGTAAAAATCTTACTTGAACTTGTTTTTGTGTCATGATCCTACTTCAAGAACTTTCAAGCCATCCAAGATCCTTTGAAGCTAGATCATTTCTTGTCACTTCCTGTAGGTTTACCTACTAAACTTGAGGTATTAATGATGTTCATAACATCATTCGATTCATATATATAAAACTATCTTATTCGAAGGTTTAAACTCGTAATCACTAGAACATAGTTTAGTTAATTCTAAACTTGTTCGCAAACAAAAGTTAATCCTTCTAACTTGACTTTTAAAATTAACTACACACATGTTCTATATCTATATTATATGCTAACTGAATGATTTAAAACCTGGAAACACGAAAAACACCGTAAAATCGGATTTACGCCGTCGTAGTAACACCGCGGGCTGTTTTGGGTTAGTTAATTAAAAACTATGATAAACTTTGATTTAAAAGTTGTTATTCTGAGAAAATGATTTTTATTATGAACATGAAACTATATCCAAAAATTATGGTTAAACTCAAAGTGGAAGTATGTTTTCTAAAATGGTCATCTAGACGTCGTTCTTTCGACTGAAATGACTACCTTTACAAAAATGACTTGTAACTTATTTTTCCGACTATAAACCTATACTTTTTCTGTTTAGATTCATAAAATATAGTTCAATATGAAACCATAGTAATTTGATTCACTCAAAACGGATTTAAAATGAAGAAGTTATGGGTAAAACAAGATTGGATAATTTTTCTCATTTTAGCTACGTGAAAATTGGTAACAAATCTATTCCAACCATAACTTAATCAACTTGTATTGTATATTATGTAATCTTGAGATACCATAGACACGTATACAATGTTTCGACCTATCATTTCGACACATCTATATATATTTCAGAACAACCATAGACACTCTATATGTGAATGTTGGAGTTAGCTATACAGGGTTGAGGTTGATTCCAAAATATATATAGTTTGAGTTGTGATCAATACTGAGATACGTATACACTGGGTCGTGGATTGATTCAAGATAATATTTATCGATTTATTTCTGTACATCTAACTGTGGATAACTAGTTGTAGGTTACTAACGAGGACAGCTGACTTAATAAACTTAAAACATTAAAATATATTAAAAGTGTTGTAAATATATTTTAAACATACTTTGATATATATGTATATATTGTTATAGGTTCGTGAATCAACCAGTGGCCAAGTCTTACTTCCCGACGAAGTAAAAATCTGTGAAAGTGAGTTATAGTCCCACTTTTAAAATCTAATATTTTTGGGATGAGAATACATGCAGGTTTTATAAATGATTTACAAAATAGACACAAGTACGTGAAACTACATTCTATGGTTGAATTATCGAAATCGAATATGCCCCTTTTTATTAAGTCTGGTAATCTAAGAAATAGGAAACAGACACCCTAATTGACGCGAATCCTAAAGATAGATCTATTGGGCCTAACAAACCCCATCCAAAGTACCGGATGCTTTAGTACTTCGAAATTTATATCATATCCGAAGGGTGTCCCGGAATGATGGGGATATTCTTATATATATGCATCTTGTTAATGTCGGTTACCAGGTGTTCACCATATGAATGATTTTTATCTCTATGTATGGGATGTGTATTGAAATATGAAATCTTGTGGTCTATTGTTACGATTTGATACATATAGGTTAAACCTATAACTCACCAACATTTTTGTTGACGTTTAAAGCATGTTTATTCTCAGGTGAATACTAAGAGCTTCCGCTGTTGCATACTAAAATAAGGACAAGATTTGGAGTCCATGTTTGTATGATATTGTGTAAAAACTGCATTCAAGAAACTGATTTCGATGTAACATATTTGTATTGTAAATCATTATGTAATGGTCGTGTATAAACAGGATATTTTAGATTATCATTATTTGATAATCTACATAAAGCTTTTTAAACCTTTATTTATGAAATAAAGGTTATGGTTTGTTTTAAAAATGAATGCAGTCTTTGAAAAACGTCTCATATAGAGGTCAAAACCTCGCAACGAAATCAATTAATATGGAACATTTTTAATCAATAAGAACGGGACATTTCAGTTGGTATCCGAGCGTTGGTCTTAGAGAACCATAATTTTGCATTAGTGTGTCTTATCGAGTTTGTTAGGATACATTAGTGAGTCTGGACTTCGACCGTGTTTACTTGAAAAATGATTGCTTAACAAATTTTGTTGGAAACTATATATTTTTAACATGTGAATATTATGTGATATATTAATCTCTTAACCCGTTTGATATTATGTGATAGATGTCTACCTCTAGAACAAGTCCATTGACTCACCTAATAATAATGAAGAGTCAAATATAAATTGGAATGATTCGTGGACTGATTCACAAGTTCCCGAAGAGGAACCGGAAGAAGAGTCGGAACCGGAAGAAGAATCGGAACCGGAAGAAGAATCGGAACCGGATGAAGAAATAGAACCGGTGGGGGAAATAATAAAACGGTTAAGTAAAAGAAAATCCTCAACCAACCGACCAAGGTTAATTATGGTCAATGGTGTTTCCGCCAAGGAAGCAAAAAATTATGGGAGGATTACCAATTCTCCGATGAATCGGATTCCGACGAGAATTCCGATGATGTTATAGAAATTTCCCCAACTGAATTTAAAAAGGCAAAAGAAAATAATAAGAGAAAGGGCATAAAAATAGAGAAATCTAATTCCAACCCCGATGAACTTTATATGTATCGTCAACCCCCGAAGTCCTTAAGTTGTAATAATGACCCGGGAACCTCTAAACCACCAGGTTTTTCTAAACCAATGTGGATAACGATGGCTCGTATTAGGGGAACATCATATATCTCTAGAAACTTGGCAAAACGAATCAAAACTGAAGAAGAAGAAGAAACAAGCGAGTCGGAATAAGATAGTTGTATTCGTGTGGTGTAATATATGTAATATAGTGTGCTTATGCTTTATGATATATGTAAAAATTGCTTGTATTAATAAGTATTTTTTTTTATGAATCTAACTCTTGTCTATTTTACAGTATAAAAACACAAAATGGATAGACAACCCAATATTTTAAGAGACCTACCCAGAGACATGATTGATGAAATCTTGTCTAGAGTCGGTCAGAATTCTTCGGCACAACTATTTAAGGCGAGATCAGTTTGTAAGACATTCGAAGAACGTTCCAAGAATGCCTTGGTTCATAAAAGGCTTTCGTTCGAAAGATGGGGGATATCACATTGGGAAATCCATAAGTTACGATGTGTTTACTTTGACGCATATATTGCGGGGAACCCAAATGCTATTTTTCGCAATGGGTTAAGAAATTATTTTGACTCAATATATCCGAATATTGGACTTCGTGATTTAGAAAAAGCGGCTAACATGCAAAATAAAGAAGCATGTTATGCTTATGGATTAGTAATGTTCACTTCTCACCAAAGTGAGAACAAGAACATCGGGCTACAACTATTAAACAAAACGTTCCCACAAGTGACGGAGTCGGTAATTGGGGTAAGAAATGAGGTTTTTAGGTTATTACGAGACTGTTGGTCATTACGTAACCCTCGTCCCTTTGATGATGTTACAACACGCTGTCTTATCAACGGCCATAACGGTTATGTTCCACAAGACCAAGGATGGGAAGTAGTCCTAGTAAAACCAGAATGCATGACTTGTTTCTGGACGTATGAATTACGTGTCTTTATTGCCTTTGCTGAACGACTTGTGTACTAGCTAGAATTATCTTCACAACTATCTTGTATCAAAGTTATTGTGTTCTATATTTCATGCTTTATGTAAAATAAGCGGTATTGTAAGTTTGTAAAATATTGTATAAAAGTTTGAACGCGAAATATTATTACAATCAGTTTTTCATATAGAATTGTAGTAGTTGAATTGTATATTAGCTACTAAGTATGAACTTAACGGGTAGGTACTACCCGAATTTAAACTTATAAAACGCTAATATGAAGAAAAAGCTTTTATAAATGAGTTCATATTATGCTACGAAATACTATTAACTACTCTTAATATTCTGTATGATTAACTTGTTCCATTTGACTATTTTGAAGGAAATGGCACCGACTACTCGACACACCGTGAATATGAATGAAGAGGAATTCTGTACTTTTCTAGCTTCAAACATAGCCGCAGTACAGGCTGCGCTACATACCAACAATAACCTTGGATCTGGCAGTACAGGAAATCGTGTAGGATGCACCTACAAAGAATTCACTGCCTGCAAACCTTTGGAATTTGATGGAACCGAAGGACCGATCAGATTGAAACGGTGGACCGAGAAGGTTGAATCGGTGTTTGCCATAAGTAAGTGTACTGAAGAGGACAAAGTGAAGTACGCTACGCATACCTTCACAGGTTCTGCGTTAACATGGTGGAATACCTATCTAGAGCAAGTGGGACAAGATGATGCGTACGCACTACCGTGGTCAGCATTCAAGCACTTGATGAACGAGAAGTACCGTCCCAGAACCGAGGTCAATAAGCTCAAGACAGAACTTAGAGGGTTACGAACCCAAGGATTTGATATTACCACGTACGAAAGACGATTCACAGAATTGTGCTTATTGTGTCCAGGAGCATTCGAAGATGAGGAAGAGAAGATCGACGCGTTTGTGAAAGGATTACCGGAAAGAATCCAAGAAGATATAAGTTCACACGAGCCCGCCTCCATACAACAGGCATGTAGAATGGCTCACAAACTAGTGAACCAGATTGAAGAAAGAATTAAAGAACAGACTGCTGAAGAGGCCAATGTGAAGCAAGTCAAAAGAAAGTGGGAGGAAAACGGTGATAAGAATTACCAATACAACAACAACAGCAATTACAACAATAATCGCAACAATTATCCCAATAATCGCAACATCAATCGCAACTACAACAAACGGCCCAACAACAACAACAACAACAACAACAACAACAACAACAACAACAGCAACTACAACAATCATCCCAACAACAATAATAACCGCAACAACAACAACAATCAGAAGCAGCTATGCCAAAGGTGTGAAAAGTATCACTCGGGGTTCTGCACCAAATTTTGCAACAAGTGTAATTGAAATGGTCATAGCGCGGCGAAGTGTGAGGTCTACGGACCAGGGGTTAATAGAACGAAAGGAACAAATGGTGTCGGAACGAGTAATGGCGAAGCAAGTAGTGTCGGAGCAAGTTATGCCAATGTAGTTTGTTATAAATGTGGAAAACCGGGCCACATTATTAGAAATTGCCCGAACCAGGAGAACACGAATGGACAAGGCCGCAGAAGAGTTTTCAATATTAATGCGGCAGACGCACAGGAAGACCCGGAGCTTGTTAAGGGTACGTTTCTTATTGACAATAAATCTGCTTACGTTTTATTTGATTCGGGTGCGGATAGAAGCTATATGAGTAGAGATTTTTGTGCTAAATTAAGTTGTCCATTGACGCCTTTGGATAGTAAATTTTTACTCGAATTAGCAAATGGTAAATTAATTTCAGCAGATAATATATGTCGGAATCGAGAAATTAAACTGCTTAGCGAAACATTTAAGATTGATTTGATACCAGTAGAGTTAGGGAGTTTTGATGTGATAATCGGTATGGACTGGTTGAAAGAAGTGAAAGCAGAGATCATTTGTTACAAAAATGCAATTCGCATTATACGAGAAAAAGGAAAACCCTTAATGGTGTACGGAGAAAAGGGCAACACGAAGCTACATATTATTAGTAATTTGAAGGCACAAAAACTAATAAGAAAAGGTTGCTATGCTGTTCTAGCACACGTCGAGAAAGTACAAACTGAAGAAAAGAGCATCAATGATGTTCCCATTGCAAAAGAATTTCCTGATGTATTTCCGAAAGAATTACCGGGATTACCCCCACGGCGATCCGTTGAATTTCAATTAGATCTTGTACTAGGAGCTGCACCAATAGCTCGTGCTCCTTACAGACTCGCACCCAGCGAGATGAAAGAACTGCAAAGCCAATTACAAGAACTTTTAGAGCGTGGTTTCATTCGACCAAGCACATCACCGTGGGGAGCTCCTGTTTTGTTTGTCAAGAAGAAAGATGGTACATTCAGGTTGTGTATCGACTACCGAGAGTTGAACAAACTTACCATCAAGAACCGCTACCCACTACCGAGAATCAACGACTTATTTGATCAACTACAAGGCTCGTCTGTTTATTCAAAGATTGACTTACGTTCCGGGTATCATCAAATGCGGGTGAAAGAAGATGATATTCCAAAGACTGCTTTCAGAACACGTTACGGTCATTACGAGTTTATGGTCATGCCGTTTGGTTTAACTAATGCACCAGCTGTGTTCATGGACCTTATGAACCGAGTGTGTGGACCATACCTTGACAAGTTTGTCATTGTTTTCATTGATGACATACTTATTTACTCAAAGAATGACCAAGAACACGGTGAACATTTGAGAAAGGTGTTAGAAGTATTGAGGAAGGAAGAATTATACGCTAAGTTTTCAAAGTGTGCATTTTGGTTGGAAGAAGTTCAATTCCTCGGTCACATAGTGAACAAAGAAGGTATTAAGGTGGATCCGGCAAAGATAGAAACTGTTGAAAAGTGGGAAACCCCGAAAACTCCGAAACACATACGCTAGTTTTTAGGACTAGCTGGTTACTACAGAAGGTTCATCCAAGACTTTTCCAGAATAGCAAAACCCTTGACTGCATTAACGCATAAAGGGAAGAAATTTGAATGGAATGATGAACAAGAGAAAGCGTTTCAGTTATTGAAGAAAAAGCTAACTACGGCACCTATATTGTCATTGCCTGAAGGGAATGATGATTTTGTGATTTATTGTGACGCATCAAAGCAAGGTCTCGGTTGTGTATTAATGCAACGAACGAAGGTGATTGCTTATGCTTCTAGACAATTAAAGATTCACGAACAAAATTATATGACGCATGATTTGGAATTAGGCGCGGTTGTTTTTGCATTAAAGACTTAGAGGCACTACTTATATGGGGTCAAAAGTATTATATATACCGACCACAAAAGTCTTCAGCACATATTTAATCAGAAACAACTGAATATGAGGCAGCGTAGGTGGATTGAATTATTGAATGATTACGACTTTGAGATTCGTTACCACCCGGGGAAGGCAAATGTGGTAGCCGATGCCTTAAGCAGGAAGGACAGAGAACCCATTCGAGTAAAATCTATGAATATAATGCTTCATAATAACCTTACTACTCAAATAAAGGAGGCGCAACAAGGAGTTTTAAAAGAGGGAAATTTAAAGGATGAAATACCCAAAGGATCGAAGAAACATCTTAATATTCGGGAAGACGGAACCCGGTATAGGGCTGAAAGGATTTGGGTACCAAAATTTGGAGATATGAGAGAAATGGTACTTAGAAAAGCTCATAAAACCAGATACTCAATACATCCTGGAACGGGGAAGATGTACAAGGATCTCAGGAAATATTTTTGGTGGCCGGGTATGAAAGCCGATGTTGCTAAATACGTAGGAGAATGTTTGACGTGTTCTAAGGTCAAAGCTGAGCATCAGAAACCATCAGGTCTACTTCAACAACCCGAAATCCCAGAATGGAAATGGGAAAACATTACCATGGATTTCATCACTAAATTGCCAAGGACTGCAAGTGGTTTTGATACTATTTGGGTAATAGTTGATCGTCTCACCAAATCAGCACATTTCCTGCCAATAAGAGAAGATGACAAGATGGAGAAGTTAGCACGACTGTATTTGAAGGAAGTCGTCTCCAGACATGGAATACCAATCTCTATTATCTCTGATAGGGATGGCAGATTTATTTCAAGATTCTGGCAGACATTACAGCAAGCATTAGGAACTCGTCTAGACATGAGTACTGCCTATCATCCACAAACTGATGGGCAGAGTGAAAGGATGATACAAACGCTTGAAGACATGCTACGAGCATGTGTTATTGATTTCGGAAACAGTTGGGATCGACATCTACCATTAGCAGAATTTTCCTACAACAACAGCTACCATTCAAGCATTGAGATGGCGCCGTTTGAAGCACTTTATGGTAGAAAGTGCAGGTCTCCGATTTGTTGGAGTGAAGTGGGGGATAGACAGATCACGGGTCCGGAGATTATACAAGAAACTACCGAGAAGATCATCCAAATTCAACAACGGTTGAAAACCGCCCAAAGTCGACAAAAGAGCTACGCTGACATTAAAAGAAAAGATATAGAATTTGAAATTGGAGAGATGGTCATGCTTAAAGTTGCACCTTGGAAAGGCGTTGTTCGATTTGGTAAATGTGACAACCCAGAAATTTCCAACCAAATTTAAACTTTAATCTTTATATGTTTCCGACACGATAAGCAATATTTGTTAAGTTAAATTTCAAGAATTTTAAACTATGTTCATACATTCATTCAACCTCGACCAACTTCCAACGATTCACGAACCATTAAACGAATATGATTATATATATGTATATGTGTATATATATTATAACTTGAAACGTAAACAAAATATTAGATTAAATACTTTATATGATTGTATCTGTTTCAAAATATTTATCAATGGAATTAGAAGATAAGATCAAATGATTGAATTATCAGATATATTGAATTATGATTACAAGTCTCTGTTGAAAGGCCCACGTTGATTTGAGAAATCTTTCCATTTTAACAATATTTGGAAAATGGTAAAGTGATTTATAAATAAGAACAAATTGTCAATCATTGAGAACTAGACAAAGGATAGTGGAAGATTGAATCTCATAAAGACTCGATTGATCTATTTAGTTTCAAACGTACAAAAACGTTTCCAGTTTAAAAAGAACTTTATTATTAAAACGTATATAACTTTTATAAATATTTAGAACCACTTTTGACAACTCATTACTTAACTAGTATGATAAAGATAACGATATTTATATTTTATTTTATTAAATATATATAACGATTTAAATTAATATTATATATATTTATACGCGTATTATACGTACATAGTTTTATATTTTTACTATACTTAAACTTTATCTTTACTTTATTTTTACTTTACTTTAACTTTAATAATTCATACTTTAATAATTCACTTTAATAATTCATACTTTAATAATTCACTTTAATAATTCATACTTTAATAATTCACTTTAATAATTCATACTTTAATAATTCACTTTAATAATTCAAAAATCTATTATAAATAGAATTCAATACGTTTCATTATTTCTTAGAAACTTGAAAATAGTTTTCTCTAAACTCTCTCAATTGATTTACATATATATATTTACTCCGTATTATCTCAAGATATTATTAGTATACATAAAATATTACGACGGAGTGCTGTCCGAGTGATTTCGAAGTTGTTTTTTCGAGTGGGATAGGATTAAGGAAATTATGGGTTATAGCTATGGAGGTAATTAAGTATGGTTCATGGGTATGCTCGTGAGGTCAATATAGTGTTTATCATCTCCGTTGCGTTTACGTACCTTTCCTGCAATATTGAATCTCAATATTGATATGTGAGTACTCATAATTTAATTTTTACATACTAATAGTGTATCCCTGACTAGTGCTCGAGTATATAGGATTATGCATGCTTGTACTTTAGATATTGCCATTAGATAGGTTATGTTGATTCCTGAATTAATTACATATACGATTGAGATAAGGTATAAGATATGCATGTCGTTGGAAAGCTAGCAAAAAATAGTTGAATTTTGGTTTAAGAATCACTTGAATCCAAGTAACGGTTAGAAAGTTATGAAATAAACAAATTGCATAATTAATTTCGTAATTAAAATTACTGATGATAATTAGTGACCTAATTTTCTGGGTTATAAAAAGTGGTTATTTGGATTCTACTCGTCAAGTAGATGAATTTTCATATAAAGCACGTCTCGTTTCGTTGAACGGTTGTCAAGTTATGGACAAAAGAAGTTTTGCAAATTTTGATGAAATATCGAAACGGAAACTGAAATTCTCGCCGATCTGCGTTGTTTCATATATAAAAAAAATACTACTGAATTCTTTGCTGTAAGGTCTAACAAACGACTCTGGCCGTTTGTCAATTCGAGTCTCGACGATTTTTCTAAAAATCATCAAAGTTGACGGTTTGGTCACATTTTAAAATTCTAAAAAGAGCTGAAACTTTTTTATTTAAAAATGTCAGTTTTGTATCAGTTGTCATGGTCGGCCTGATATGTGTTTACTCTTGCCAAAAATCATGTTATATCTTTGTGGTAACGAGAATTTGCAGGCTTTGACCGTTTGTCAATACGAGTTTTGAGGAATTTTCTAAAAATCTCCAAAGTAGGCTACTCGGTCACTTTTGTAAATTTATTAAAGCTGAAAAATTAACTTTGAAACGCCGAAAACGCGTTGGCAACTACGAGTTGTCTAGGTTTAGTTTACTTCTGTAATATTTATGCTTAATCTTTTTGGTAATATGTAACTTTTATCTTTGGCCGTTTATCAATCGGGGTTCCGATAATTTTTCTAAAAATAGCTGAAGTGGCCCGTTTAGTCATGTTTGATCGAAAATCATTTTTGTATAAATTATTATATATTTGCATGCGACCTAATTTTTACTTTGACCTTTGTCTTTTGACTTTAACCTTTGACTTTTGACTTTTCATGTTAACTTTTCAGTTAACTTTTTGTGTTGATTTTCTCTATAAAAAAAAAACCTAAAATACTATTTTATGATTATGAAACCATTTGTGTTACGTTGTTTCACACGTCACCTTTTACTAGAATCTTAATTGAGCATGATTAATATAACATGTTACTATACTGTAGAGTCAGACTCGAGCTATAGGATAGGATTACACTATGACCTGACCTAAATTGCTATACAAATATTGACCAACATATACATATATATAATTAATATAGGTTCGTGAATCCGAGGCCAACCTTGCACTTGTTCAATGACGTTATATGTATTTTTACTACGAAATACAGTATGTTGAGTTTCATTTGCCTTTTTACCCTTTATATTTTTGGGCTGAGAATACATGCGCAACTTTTATAACTGTTTTACGAAATAGACACAAGTAATCGAAACTACATTCTATGGTTGAATTATTAAACCGAATATGCCCCTTTTTATTAAGTCTGGTAATCTAAGAATTTGGGAACAGACACCCTAATTGACGCGAACTCTAAAGATAGATCTATTGGGCCTAACAAACCCCATCCAAAGTACCGGATGCTTTAGTACTTCGAAATTTATATCATGTCCGAAGGAGGATCCCGGAATGATAGGGGATATTCTTATATGTATCTAGTTAATGTCGATTACCAGGTGTTCACCATATGAATGATTATTTTTGTCTCTATGCATGGGACGTATATTTATGAGAACTGGAAATGAAATTCTTGTGGTCTATTAAAATGATGGAAATAAATGATTATGATAAACTAATGAACTCACCAACCTTTTGGTTGACACTTTAAAGCATGTTTATTCTCAGGTGTTAAAGAAATCTTCCGCTGTGCATTTGCTCATTTTAAAGATATTACTTGGAGTCTTTCATAGCATATTTCGAAGAACGTTGCATTCGAGTTATTGAGTTCATCAAAGATTATTATTAAATCAATTTATAGTTGGATAGTGGATATTATGAAATAGTATGCATGCCTGTCAATTTTTGATGTAAAGAAAGTTTGTCTTTTAAAAACGAATGCAATGTTTGTAAAATGTATCATATAGAGGTCAAATACCTCGCAATGTAATCAACTATTGTGAATCGTTTATAATGTATATGAACGGGTCCTTTCAGTTGGTATCAGAGCGGTGGTCTTAGCGAACCAGGTCTGCATTAGTGTGTCTAACTGATAAGTCGATAGGATGCATTAGTGAGTCTGGACTTCGACCGTGTCTGCATGTCAAAAGTTTTGCTTATCATTTTGTGTCGAAAATTAACTACTTATCATCCTCAGGAAATTACCTGCTTATCATTTTTAGTCTAAGACACGTCTTGCTGCATTGATTGCATGAATAGTGTATAGACAAAAATTCATATCTTAGCATATCTGCTAAATCATATCTTATCGTATCTATTACTGTAAACGTTGCCTGATATATCTCGTAAATTCCTCCGTAATTTACAAAATCTTTTGTTCTATATATATGGATATTCTATGTAATTAGAATACCATCCGATAACCGAAAATCATTTCATATCGAAAAAAAAAAATCCTTATTCAATCGTACGAAATGGAATTCATCATTAATTCAAGTTCCTCGGATTTCGAAATGGAATCCCACTCCAGCTCCGAAAGCAGTGTGACCGGAATAGATCAACCAATCAGTCATCACCTATTCTGGATGAATTGGGGATGGGTTCGTAGCCTCCTCAATCATTGGAGGCAAGAAGAAGGTGATCCCTTCCATCCACCACATTGCCCTCTTGACAAAGAACCTGAAGCACTTACCGGCGAACCTGTCCGAAACACCATTTTCTCGCTCATTTCCAGAGTATCTCGTCATAATTATATATTACATCAAATTTTAGAATTTATTTATCCGCTCTTCCGAACCGACAATCACCCCGGTGTAATAGAAGAAGTCAACGAGCTTCACGCTCGGGTAGTGGCTTTGGAGAATATGGTGCAGAGATTACAAACACCAGCAGCAGCATCAGCAGCATAACCAGTAACACCATCACCAACGCCAATAGTACCATTACCACCCCAACCACAACCACGTCGTAAACCTCAACTTTACACTCTGTCCCACGAGCACCAATGTCATACGCCCTGTAGATACCAAGGAATACCAATAACAATAACTGACGAAGTATTAATTCATAACTTCATTGGAGAAACATTCCGCGCAGATTATGCAATCTCTAAAGTCTTAGATATTATCTAATCTAGCCCTAACCATAAATCAGTTAAGCGAACCAAAATGATAGAAGGAAGAGTAGAAACCCTGACAAAATGGTGTGTGATTAACAAGCTAAACTTGTTTTACCAACAGCATCAACAGTACCGTCAGCGTCACCAGCATCATCAGTACAGTCAACATCAGAATCAACAACACCTATAACATCACAAACTCCGTCAGCTCAAGAATCACTATGGACATCATTACGAATCAATAACCCGTATATTGTATCAACGAGTTATGAAGAATTAACTCATTCCCTTTAAAGAAATTATATGTATATTTTATATATTTTGAAATAAAAATAAATCTTTCCGTGCTAAGCTATTGTGTGTGAATCTTAACTACTCGGTTAATTCATATTACAAATATGCAATAATGTACGTCCTTCGGTCGCAACTTAACCATCGTTAACTACAATCTCTGTCGCAATTCAACAAATTCCAATTCATAATAAATCAAGTATATATTTGATTTTACACTTTCATCATCGATGTACCCGAAACTTTTCAGATAACATCATTCGTACTTTGCGAAATTCACAAGAATTCCACAAACCGAACATCATACATCAACAAATAACGAAGTATTTATTCATAATTTCAATGTCATCGTCATCAAAGAAACACTGCGTAAAAGTTATGTACTTTTTAAAGCCTTTAGGGATTATTCAATTCTAGTTTCAACCGTAAATCAAATGAGTTTAATTTAATATTAACTCATTAAATCTATGTTACATCTGACGAAAATATACATATATATATTTTCATAAAGACTGTAATAAAATTCTTTTGTACAAAATATTAATTGTGAAATTTTTTTTTAACGGGTAGGTAGTACCCGAGAGATATATAAATTCACAATTAATATGTTACATTCTTCGAATCTGATTCAGCAAATCATCCATTGTACTCCCTACTTTCACAACAATATACATTCTTTTATAGAAATCAAAACAACCATACTCATTCAAAATTTAATTACATATTCTGATTTTGAAATCTCAAAATTCAACTTGAGATATGACCAAAATCATCACTCTTAGATCCTTACATCTTTCACAAGCAATATTTTGACTTTAAAACTGTGTTAGAACATCAAATGTATGTTAACGATTACAATCTGTGTTCAAACTCTTTGAAAATTTCTGAAGACACTTCGAATGATGAGCAATCGAGATAATGATCCAACCACATGTTACCCACAGTTATGTACACGAAAAACTCTTGAAACCAAAGTAAAAGTTTAAACAACGTATCCGCGTCAGATTCTTTGGCATTTATTAGCAAAAATAACTTTGCGACTCCTATTCAAAATAGCCAGTTTTGTCACAGCTCCAGCAAGTCAACTTCGACTTTTCAGTCAGACTAACCTTATTATAACCTTGAGATATACACCATCGTTACCAGGGAACCTTTTACATTTCACCACATTATTAGCAGATGTACCAACAACTTCATTACCCTTTGACTTTAGCCTCTCCAAAAAGTCATTATAATTATTCATTGAAACCCCATCATTTACTCATTCGCATCTTGTAATGAGAATTGCCATACGAATCATTGGGAATTAGCAATCAGTATTTTGAAATCTCGCAGCATGTCTACGCCAACAGTTATATGTGTATATATAACGTCTATCTTCTGGACTTAATTTGAATGTGAAGTTTCTGAAAAATACTCTGAACTACGAATTGGTTCTCCGAAAATGGAAAAATGCTGATGAAGCAGCAAAAACTATAAACGACTTTAAATGGTAAAAGCTGGATGATAATGATGAAGTGTGCTGGCAAAGCGCAGAAAAAGAGAAGTTTTGGAACTGGAAAACGGATTGAGCAAAGTAGGAAGGAGGCTGTGGACAAATTACAAAGACTGAACCTAACTTCAAAGGATCCAAATGATTCAGTACCTGCTGAAGTCATTAACGAATACCTTGCTCCTGACTCTAAACCTCTGCGGACAATATTCTTCATCATCCTCTGATATTAGAAATTCTAAAATATCATCATATCTTTCATTATAAATATCCTCCATATTTCTGAAGATATTTTCTTAATTTTTCTTATTTGAAATCATTTACCTCTTCGCGCTATCTGTATTACATCATAAAAGAAACTATTTTAGTTTCTAAATTCTGAAACATTCAAGTTTAAGATAGGAATATTTTGAAGTAGTGTTGGGAACTGAAGCATGAATTAATATAATATAATGACACTTGATCAATGTGATTATATTACAGTAAGTCATGCTGAGTTTCTAAATGGAACGTGATAATTCACATATCATAACATCATCATGTGCCCTGTTATACGACTCTTGTATTCTATTTAACCTCTAAAATATCAAGAAAATATTTCTTGATGATTCGGCCTTTTCCAAGGTATTCTAGTAACTTGACAAGTCAAGATCGTGCCATCACAATTTCCTTCCTAGAACATTAACAATGTTCATTCCGAAATTCATATCTGTGAATTCTGGACCATTACAAGCGGTGCTTAATCGCAAGAAGAAGAAACGAAAGGACAAAACTCCAAAATAGAAATTGGGGTATAAATTGCAGCAAATAAAAGAGAGCATTAACTGTGAATGATAATGATTATAGAAGATAGAAGCAGAGACTTTGAAATATAAGGGAACATATAAAGCCCAACGACAAACCAAAAATTATAAACCATATATATCGATGCATATAGTAATATAAAGACACGGGAGAACTAGGAACACTATAAACCCAAGAGTATAGTAGAAGTAAATAGATTCTTCCGGCGGTAGATGAAAAAAAAAGAAGAATGACCGATATGAAAGTTAGAAGTATATCGAGAATCAGAACTGGATGGAGCATATTGATGAATACTTTAAAATATGAGTTGAGGAGGAAAGAATAGAAGGTGATGAAACATGACTAGGAACTTAGAAATCAATAGATTTAACTCACACAATGACGGAATAAGTGAATCAAACCCTCTAGTGAATAGGTTAAGTTTTTTTTTGATTAATTTAGTCAAACCACAACTAAATCAAGTGTGATTGGATCAACACCTAGAGCTATTATTCACCACCTGGGTGATTTGGACTGAGAGAGAATCGGAGGAGCTCACTAGATCTGAGTGTGTGTAACAAATGAGAGGCTTAACCTAAAATGAAGAACATAAGACTTTATATACCCCTGCTATTGACACACCCATGCGATTCATTCATCACACGTACGAGTTGGCTTCATCAATCGTACGGGTGATCACTCACTCGTGTCTTATCATTTAGGTTGTAATTGTGACTTGGCTCAGCATCAACCATGCGTATGAGCCTGTCAGCCGTACTAGTGAGGCTTCACTCGTACGTCTGACTAAGTCTAGCATAGTCAAATATCTAAATCTCGTTCCTGCAGTTCCTGTAACCACATACAAACACGGATAGGATAATAACGAGCAATCATGGTGGCCTGTAAACTGTTGTACCTGCAATGGACGTGGGTAGATGTCTAGGGACTTGCATAAAATGCATCAACAGATGGTGTGAGTTGTAAGGAAACGAAGGAGGTGAATTTATAAGAAAATCTCCGACAGAACAATTAAAATGAACGATCGCATTTAAAGCGGATCCTAATTCCCTTGATTACCGGAGAGTCAAATCTTATTAAGAAGATTTTCTTCAAATCCCTTAAAATCTGGGAATCAATCATATCTACATCAAATGATAAGATGAATCTACACTTACTCATTTCACTCTTCTATGTTAGCTTCATTCGTACTCTTCATATAAATGGATTGTTTATCCAAATTATTCGCTGATGATAAAACTCTAATTTTTAGCCCGTATGCATCATGAAAACATACTTATTATCATTCACGACCTTTCCACTCAAATTTCGGGACGAAATTTCTTTAACGGGTAGGTACTGTGACAACCCAGAAATTTCCAACCAAATTTAAACTTTAATCTTTATATGTTTCCGACACAATAAGCAATATTTGTTAAGTTAAATTTCAAGAATTTTAAACTATGTTCATACATTCATTCAACCTCGACCAACTTCCAACGATTCACGAACCATTAAACGAATATGATTATATATATGTATATGTGTATATATATTATAACTTGAAACGTAAACAAAATATTAGATTAAATACTTTATATGATTGTATCTGTTTCAAAATATTTATCAATGGAATTAGAAGATAAGATCAAATGATTGAATTATCAGATATATTGAATTATGATTACAAGTCTCTGTTGAAAGGCCCACGTTGATTTGAGAAATCTTTCCATTTTAACAATATTTGGAAAATGGTAAAGTGATTTATAAATAAGAACAAATTGTCAATCATTGAGAACTAGACAAAGGATAGTGGAAGATTGAATCTCATAAAGACTCGATTGATCTATTTAGTTTCAAACGTACAAAAACGTTTCCAGTTTAAAAAGAACTTTATTATTAAAACGTATATAACTTTTATAAATATTTAGAACCACTTTTGACAACTCATTACTTAACTAGTATGATAAAGATAACGATATTTATATTTTATTTTATTAAATATATATAACGATTTAAATTAATATTATATATATTTATACGCGTATTATACGTACATAGTTTTATATTTTTACTATACTTAAACTTTATCTTTACTTTATTTTTACTTTACTTTAACTTTAATAATTCATACTTTAATAATTCACTTTAATAATTCATACTTTAATAATTCACTTTAATAATTCATACTTTAATAATTCACTTTAATAATTCATACTTTAATAATTCACTTTAATAATTCAAAAATCTATTATAAATAGAATTCAATACGTTTCATTATTTCTTAGAAACTTGAAAATAGTTTTCTCTAAACTCTCTCAATTGATTTACATATATATATTTACTCCGTATTATCTCAAGATATTATTAGTATACATAAAATATTACGACGGAGTGCTGTCCGAGTGATTTCGAAGTTGTTTTTTCGAGTGGGATAGGATTAAGGAAATTATGGGTTATAGCTATGGAGGTAATTAAGTATGGTTCATGGGTATGCTCGTGAGGTCAATATAGTGTTTATCATCTCCGTTGCGTTTACGTACCTTTCCTGCAATATTGAATCTCAATATTGATATGTGAGTACTCATAATTTAATTTTTACATACTAATAGTGTATCCCTGACTAGTGCTCGAGTATATAGGATTATGCATGCTTGTACTTTAGATATTGCCATTAGATAGGTTATGTTGATTCCTGAATTAATTACATATACGATTGAGATAAGGTATAAGATATGCATGTCGTTGGAAAGCTAGCAAAAAATAGTTGAATTTTGGTTTAAGAATCACTTGAATCCAAGTAACGGTTAGAAAGTTATGAAATAAACAAATTGCATAATTAATTTCGTAATTAAAATTACTGATGATAATTAGTGACCTAATTTTCTGGGTTATAAAAAGTGGTTATTTGGATTCTACTCGTCAAGTAGATGAATTTTCATATAAAGCACGTCTCGTTTCGTTGAACGGTTGTCAAGTTATGGACAAAAGAAGTTTTGCAAATTTTGATGAAATATCGAAACGGAAACTGAAATTCTCGCTGATCTGCGTTGTTTCATATATAAAAAAAAATACTACTGAATTCTTTGCTGTAAGGTCTAACAAACGACTCTGGCCGTTTGTCAATTCGAGTCTCGACGATTTTTCTAAAAATCATCAAAGTTGACGGTTTGGTCACATTTTAAAATTCTAAAAAGAGCTGAAACTTTTTTATTTAAAAATGTCAGTTTTGTATCAGTTGTCATGGTCGGCCTGATATGTGTTTACTCTTGCCAAAAATCATGTTATATCTTTGTGGTAACGAGAATTTGCAGGCTTTGACCGTTTGTCAATACGAGTTTTGAGGAATTTTCTAAAAATCTCCAAAGTAGGCTACTCGGTCACTTTTGTAAATTTATTAAAGCTGAAAAATTAACTTTGAAACGCCGAAAACGCGTTGGCAACTACGAGTTGTCTAGGTTTAGTTTACTTCTGTAATATTTATGCTTAATCTTTTTGGTAATATGTAACTTTTATCTTTGGCCGTTTATCAATCGGGGTTCCGATAATTTTTCTAAAAATAGCTGAAGTGGCCCGTTTAGTCATGTTTGATCGAAAATCATTTTTGTATAAATTATTATATATTTGCATGCGACCTAATTTTTACTTTGACCTTTGTCTTTTGACTTTAACCTTTGACTTTTGACTTTTCATGTTAACTTTTCAGTTAACTTTTTGTGTTGATTTTCTCTATAAAAAAAAAACCTAAAATACTATTTTATGATTATGAAACCATTTGTGTTACGTTGTTTCACACGTCACCTTTTACTAGAATCTTAATTGAGCATGATTAATATAACATGTTACTATACTGTAGAGTCAGACTCGAGCTATAGGATAGGATTACACTATGACCTGACCTAAATTGCTATACAAATATTGACCAACATATACATATATATAATTAATATAGGTTCGTGAATCCGAGGCCAACCTTGCACTTGTTCAATGACGTTATATGTATTTTTACTACGAAATACAGTATGGTGAGTTTCATTTGCCTTTTTACCCTTTATATTTTTGGGCTGAGAATACATGCGCAACTTTTATAACTGTTTTACGAAATAGACACAAGTAATCGAAACTACATTCTATGGTTGAATTATTAAACCGAATATGCCCCTTTTTATTAAGTCTGGTAATCTAAGAATTTGGGAACAGACACCCTAATTGACGCGAACTCTAAAGATAGATCTATTGGGCCTAACAAACCCCATCCAAAGTACCGGATGCTTTAGTACTTCGAAATTTATATCATGTCCGAAGGAGGATCCCGGAATGATAGGGGATATTCTTATATGTATCTAGTTAATGTCGATTACCAGGTGTTCACCATATGAATGATTATTTTTGTCTCTATGCATGGGACGTATATTTATGAGAACTGGAAATGAAATTCTTGTGGTCTATTAAAATGATGGAAATAAATGATTATGATAAACTAATGAACTCACCAACCTTTTGGTTGACACTTTAAAGCATGTTTATTCTCAGGTGTTAAAGAAATCTTCCGCTGTGCATTTGCTCATTTTAAAGATATTACTTGGAGTCTTTCATAGCATATTTCGAAGAACGTTGCATTCGAGTTATTGAGTTCATCAAAGATTATTATTAAATCAATTTATAGTTGGATAGTGGATATTATGAAATAGTATGCATGCCTGTCAATTTTTGATGTAAAGAAAGTTTGTCTTTTAAAAACGAATGCAATGTTTGTAAAATGTATCATATAGAGGTCAAATACCTCGCAATGTAATCAACTATTGTGAATCGTTTATAATGTATATGAACGGGTCCTTTCAGTAAACGAGGGAAATTAAATCCAAGGTATATTGGACCATTCAAGATTATTGATCGTGTCGGACCAGTAGCTTACCGACTTGAGTTACCTCAACAACTTGCGGCTGTACATAACACTTTCCACGTCTAGAATTTGAAGAAATGTTTTGCTAAAGAAGATCTCACTATTCTGTTAGATGAAATCCAAATCAACAAAAAACTCCAATTCATCGAAGAACCCGTCGAAATAATGGATCGTGAGGTTAAAGACTTAAGCAACACAAGATACCAATTGTTAAGGTTCGATGGAATGCTCGTAGAGGACCCGAGTTCACCTGGGAGCGTGAAGATCAGATGAAGAAGAAATACCCGCATCTATTTCCAGAAGATTTGTCAACACCTTCAACAGCTTAAAATTTCGGGACGAAATTTATTTATCGGGTAGGTACTGTAGTGACCCGAACTTTTCCATGTTTATATATATTAATTGAGATTGATATTTAAATGATTAAATGTTTCCAACATGTTAAGCAATCAAACTTGTTAAGACTTGATTAATTGAAATATGTTTCATATAGACAATTGACCACCCAAGTTGACCGGCGATTCACGAACGTTAAAACTTGTAAAAACGACATGACGATATATATATGGGTATACATATGGTTAACATGAGATTATGATAAGTAAGTATCTCCATAAGTATATTAATAATGAGTTATATACATATAAACAAGACTACTAACTTAAGGATTTCGAAACGAGACATATATGTAACGATTATCGTTGTAACGACATTTAAATGTATATATATCATATTAAGATATATTAATATATCATAATATCATGATAATATAATAATTTAACATCTCATTAGATATAATAAACAAAGGGTTAACAACATTAATTGAGATCGTTAACTTAAAGGTTTCAAAACAACACTTACATGTAACGACTAACGATGACTTAATGACTCAGTTAAAATGTATATACATATAGTGTATTTAGATGTATTAAAATACTTTTGGAAGACTTCAAGACATATATCAAAACACTCATACTTAACGAAAATGGTTACAGTTACTTTTCCATTCTTTTCTTTCATCAAGAATTCTAGTCGTATTCTTACCCGTATTATACACAGCTTCAAAACGTACTTACTATGAGTATATACCAATAGGAACTAGCATGGGATTCCACTCTTGATTAAGTCATGTATGACTAATCAATTTTAACTTCTACCATGAGCTAGTCAACTAACTAGAACTCCTTTTAACCCCACTCACCACTCACCAATTACCACTCATCATTCACTCCATTTCACTTCCAATTCTCTTTCTAATTCTCTCTCAACACACACACACTATTATGAACGTATTTTTCCAGTATTTAACCATCATCTTCATCAAAAATCACTTCAAGAATCAAGCTATAATCATCATAGGAAGAACACTTCAAGAACACTTCAAAAATCCCTTCAAGTTTACTAATTTACTTCCAAGCTTTCTAATCCATTCCAAGTAATCATATAAGATCAAGAAACCTTTGTTATATACAGTAGGTTATCTTTCTTATTCAAGGTAATATTCATATTCAAACTTTGATTCAATTTCTATAACTATAAACTATCTTAATTCGAGTAAAAATCTTACTTGAACTTGTTTTTGTGTCATGATCCTACTTCAAGAACTTTCAAGCCATCCAAGATCCTTTGAAGCTAGATCATTTCTTGTCACTTCCAGTAGGTTTACCTACTAAACTTGAGGTAGTAATGATGTTCATAACATCATTCGATTCATATATATAAAACTATCTTATTCGAAGGTTTAAACTCGTAATCACTAGAACATAGTTTAGTTAATTCTAAACTTGTTCGCAAACAAAAGTTAATCCTTCTAACTTGACTTTTAAAATTAACTACACACATGTTCTATATCTATATGATATGCTAACTTAATGATTTAAAACCTGAAAACACGAAAAACACCGTAAAATCGGATTTACGCCGTCGTAGTAACACCGCGGGCTGTTTTGGGTTAGTTAATTAAAAACTATGATAAACTTTGATTTAAAAGTTGTTATTCTGAGAAAATTATTTTTATTATGAACATGAAACTATATCCAAAAATTATGGTTAAACTCAAAGTGGAAGTATGTTTTCTAAAATGGTCATCTAGACGTCGTTCTTTCGACTGAAATGACTACCTTTCCAAAAATGACTTGTAACTTATTTTTCCGACTATAAACCTATAATTTTTCTGTTTAGATTCATAAAATAGAGTTCAATATGAAACCATAGCAATTTGATTCACTCAAAACGGATTTAAAATGAAGAAGTTATGGGTAAAACAAGATTGGATAATTTTTCTCATTTTAGCTACGTGAAAATTGGTAACAAATCTATTCCAACCATAACTTAATCAACTTGTATTGTATATTATGTAATCTTGAGATACCATAGACACGTATACAATGTTTCGACCTATCATGTCGACACATCTATATATATTTCGGAACAACCATAGACACTCTATATGTGAATGTTGGAGTTAGCTATACAGGGTTGAGGTTGATTCCAAAATATATATAGTTTGAGTTGTGATCAATACTGAGATACGTATACACTGGGTCGTGGATTGATTCAAGATAATATTTATCGATTTATTTCTGTACATCTAACTGTGGACAACTAGTTGTAGGTTACTAACGAGGACAGCTGACTTAATAAACTTAAAACATCAAAATATATTAAAAGTGTTGTAAATATATTTTAAACATACTTTGATATATATGTATATATTGTTATAGGTTCGTGAATCAACCAGTGGCCAAGTCTTACTTCCCGACGAAGTAAAAATCTGTGAAAGTGAGTTATAGTCCCACTTTTAAAATCTAATATTTTTGGGATGAGAATACATGCAGGTTTTATAAATGATTTACAAAATAGACACAAGTACGTGAAACTACATTCTATGGTTGAATTATCGAAATCGAATATGCCCCTTTTTATTAAGTCTGGTAATCTAAGAATTAGGGAACAGACACCCTAATTGACGCGAATCCTAAAGATAGATCTATTGGGCCTAACAAACCCTATCCAAAGTACCGGATGCTTTAGTACTTCGAAATTTATATCATATCCGAAGGGTGTCCCGGAATGATGGGGATATTCTTATATATATGCATCTTGTTAATGTCGGTTACCAGGTGTTCACCATATGAATGATTTTTATCTCTATGTATGGGATGTGTATTGAAATATGAAATCTTGTGGTCTATTGTTTGATACATATAGGTTAAACCTATAACTCACCAACATTTTTGTTGACGTTTAAAGCATGTTTATTCTCAGGTGAATACTAAGAGCTTCCGCTGTTGCATACTAAAATAAGGACAAGATTTGCAGTCCATGTTTGTATGATATTGTGTAAAAACTGCATTCAAGAAACTGATTTCGATGTAACATATTTGTATTGTAAACCATTATGTAATGGTCGTGTGTAAACAGGATATTTTAGATTATCATTATTTGATAATCTACGTAAAGCTTTTTAAACCTTTATTTATGAAATAAAGGTTATGGTTTGTTTTAAAAATGAATGCAGTCTTTGAAAAACGTCTCATATAGAGGTCAAAACCTCGCAACGAAATCAATTAATATGGAACGTTTTTAATCAATAAGAACGGGACATTTCAATTTGTTCCGTAACGGCGGCCGTAACTCCAGAGTTAAACTCCTCGTCATTCGTCTCGATTGCGTTTCGCGTCGTCATTCTAAAGAATGCAAAACGATTAGTCCACGAACGTATAAAACAACACGCATAACACCGCCCCATCTTGCTCAACACTCGTCGTACATCACTTGCTAGACACGATTTGCACCCGTAATAAGGTTTGCAAGTCCTTATTACGCACACACGCCGTATCAACTCGTTAGTACAACGACCGCCTCGCTCGATGATATAAACAAACACAAACAAAATTCTACGGGATATGCATATACGCGAGAATTATTATCTCAACACAATTAATATATTAATAATATCCGCATTACTAATATAAACGTTATTCCACCTACAAACAAAGCACTAACTATAACCTATTCCGACCCGTAATCCTACAAGTCCCGCAACAAATAAGCACACACAAAAGTCTAAGTCTAGGCACCTATCTCAAGTCACCTAAATCCCTTAGACCATGCTCTGATACCACTTGTAACAACCCAACCCGTTAACCATCCGAAAATGTGCCACAATTAATTTTTTTTTCTGGAACAGTTGATCTGGACGGCGTCCAAAAGCTTGGACGGCATCCAACACTTAAGACTGGGACGGCGTCCAGCCATTTGGGACGGCGTCCAGATGTACTAAAACATTCTGATCAGTTTTTCGAACACACGCGGGCGAAAACCCGCTTCCCGACACTTTTAAACCAAAACACTTTCACAATAGATTACAATAGTGTAAACTAAGAGTTTTTCACAATAAAAACCGAGTTTTACTACAACGGGCCCACATCAACCCAAAATACCACAAGTGACTATTTTGACCCATTAGTTTATACAAAAACATAGACCGAGCATGGGATTGGGGACACGCTACCCAATCCTAATCAAATCTACAAGCAAGTCTTCTAAAGCAACTATGCAAGTCTACTAGTCCCCGCGCTTACCCAAGCCACCGCATCCGTGCAATCTATAAAAATGTAAACAACGAGAGGGTAAGCTAACGCTTAGTGAATGATAATATACTACATACATATATATGTATAAAATGGACACGCCACACAAATATCAAATACCGCATACCAAAGCATCCAAGTATAAGGCAAGCTAATCTAAGCATACCGTACGTTCTCTAAGCAACAAGCTAAAGATATCAACAAAGTATAAGTTCACCAACGACGATGTGAACAACGCCAATAAGCTACACCCGGAGGGTTAGCTACAACACAACAATACATTAATATATAACAATATAAAACGAATAAGGTTAACCCCTTAACCCATTACTGAATACCAAACGCCACAATGAAGATTGGCCGAACTACACGAGCCTTAGTAATCCGAAACCACAAGAGATTACTATCTTCACAACATCGAGGCTGGCCGAACTACGCGAGCCTTAGTAATCTGAAACCACACGAGATTACTACCTCAATAAGATGACCGAACTACACGAGTCACCATGAATCCGAACTACACGAGATTCATTTCGATAAGATGACCGAACTACACGCGTCATCGTGAATCCGAACTACACGCGATTCACTTCTCCAACTCAACCCACGGTCACGGGATTATAAAATCCACCACGTCGGGGTTATCCACATCACGACAATATCAACCCTTCGCCATTGGGGTTATAACATCTAAATCACAACCACGTGTGATAACGTACACATAACGTGTACCTCGCCAAAGTATGGTTAACCAAAACGCACAACCGTGCCAATTGGACTCATACAAAAGTCCATCAAATCCACCTATATGTGAAGTGAGCTCTATAGCCGAGAATCACTTCACCCGACCCGCACCCATCCTACACATACATATGCATATAGGATATTAACACTCACCTAGTCGTCTTGATGAATGCTTCCAAGTAATCTGCAATGCGCCAAATGGAAAGTACCTATTCCATTATCACAAACACAACAACACAATTAGGGTTAACTTACAAACCAACCCAATTGACACCTAGTGCAAATTCGACCCATTTGCACTTCCAAGCACGCAACACACCCACACTAACCAATATCCACTAACACGAGTGAAAATGGTCCTAACACACCGATTAAGCCCGATCACAAGTGTTAAACACGTGTCATACCCATTTTGACACCAAAACCCTAATTTGACCCATTTCAAAATTAGGCAACCAAACACACCAAAAAGTGTTCCAACACTTCCATAATCACTAAACCTAGTGATTAAACTCACCATCAAACCCTAAACAAGGCCAAACCGTCAACCGACCCAGAACCCGCCAAGTGACAAGAATAACAAGTCACCATAAACCCATTTCATCATTTAAAAGGGTTTCACAACAATCTAGCTCAAAACCCTAACTTGAATATCAAATCTAACAAATGAAATTCGGAGTTTGAGCTTACCAATACCACCACAACGTAGCTAGGAGCGAGATGAACAACTTTAGAACCCGAGCTTTTGCGAGAATCCGACTCCTTCTTCTCCAAATCCACCTCTCTTTCTCTAAAACTCTCCTCTCTCTCTCTAGATAAGGTTGAGAGTGTTTGTGAGGATGAAATATCATCCACAAATGACCAAGGAACCAGCCTTGAAGGCTCCAAACCGGCATCCATATGAATTTACCAAAATATCCCTTTTTAAAATAAAATAACAGCTGGCCCGTAGTTATGTTGGACGGCATCCCAACCATTGGACGGCGTCCCAACTTTCATTCTTGGACAGCGTCCCAACATTTGGATGGCATCCCATTTGTCTGAAACAGAAATCAGAGTCTTACAAGGGATCACCTTCTTCTTGTCTCCAATGATTGAGAAGGCTACGAACCCATCCCCAATTCATCCAAAATAGATGATGGCTGATTGGTTGATCCATTCTGGTCACACTGCTTTCGGAGCTTGAATGGAATTCCATTTCAGAATCTGAGTGACTTGAACTGATGACGAATTCCATTTCGTACGATTGGATAAAGGATTTTTCGATATGAAATGATTTTGGCTAACGGATGGTATTCTAATTACATAGAATATCCATACATATAGAACAAAAGATTTCGTAAATTACGAAGGAATTTACGGAATATATCAGGCAACGTTTACAGTAATAGATACGATAAGATATGATTTAGCAGATACGCTAAGATATGAATTTTTGTCTATACACTATTCATGCAATTAATGCAGAAAGATGTGTCTAGACTAAGAAGGAAATTTTCTAAGGGTGATAAGCAGATGATTTCCGGATAGACATGATAAGCAAAACTTTTGACATGTAGACACGGTTGAAGTCCAGACTTACTAATGCATCCTAACGACTTATCAGTTAGACACACTAATACAGACCTGGTTCGCTAAGACCACCGCTCTGATACCAACTGAAAGGACCCGTTCATATACATTATAAACGATTCTCAATAGTTGATTACATCGCGAGGTATTTGACCTCTATATGATACATTTTTCAGACATTGCATTCGTTTTTAAAAGATAAACTCTCTTTACATCGAAAATTAACAGGCATGCATACCATTTCATAATGTCCAACTATAATGACCTAATCTGTCATTTACTTAATAATAATCTCTACTGAACTCAACGACTTGAATGCAACGTCTTTTGAAATATGCCATGAATGACTCCAAGTAATATCTTTTAAATGAGCAAATGCACAGCTGAAGATTTCTTTAACACCTGAGAATAAACATGCTTTAAAGTGTCAACCAAAAGGTTTGTGAGTTCATTATTTTATCATAATCATTTATTTTCATCATTTTAATAGACCACAAGAATTTCATTTCCAGTTCTCATAATAAACGTCTCATGCATAGAGACAAAAATCATTCATATGGATTGAACACCTGGTAACTGACATTAACAAGATGCATATAGAATATTCCCATCATTCCGGGACACCCATCGGACATGATAAAATCGAAGTACTAAAGCATTCCAAATTCCAAAATGGGGCTTGTTGGGCCCAGTAGATCTATCTTTAGGATTCGCGTCAATTTGGGGGTCTGTTCCCAAATTCTTAGGCTACCAAGCTAAAAAGGGGCATATCCGGCTTCGATCATTCAACCATATAATGTAGTTTCAATTACTTATGTCTATTTCGTAAAACAGTTATAAAAGTTGCGCATGTATCTCAGCCCAAAAATATAAAGGGTAAAAAGGCAAATGAAACTCACCATACTGTATTTCGTAGAAAAAATACATATAACATCATTGAACAAGTGCAAGGTTTGCCTTGGATTCACGAGCCTAAATTAAGTATATATATTTATATGTTGGTCAATATTTGTCTAACAAATTAGGTTATGTCATAGTGTACCACAATCCTAATGCTCGAGACTAATATGCAAAAGGTCAACAAAAGTCAATTTGACTCAAAATAATTTCCAAAATCTATACATGATTAATATATAGTTTAAATATCTTCGTTTTATATTTTTAAAAGATTTATTAAAGTAAATTATATAAATCATTTATTAATAAATAAAATTTTATATTAAAATTTATATAATAAAATATACTTTTATAAATATTAAGTAATAAAATTTATAGAGTTCATTTAATATCATAAAGATAATATGATAGGTATTATTAAAGTAATTTTATTACACGTAGTAAAATATGTTTGTATCACATATTTATTTGATAAAATAATATCTATAATAATAGTAAGTAAAAGTTGTATTATTTTGTAATAATAATTATTATTATTCTATTAATAAAAATATCAATATTTATAATTACTAAAAATGATATTATGATAAAATGATAATTCTAATTATGATAACTTTAATATTTACGATACTTTTTAATATTAACTTTAAAATAATAATTCTATTTAAAATGATAAAAATAATTATATTTTATAATAAGAATGAAATTTCTATTAAAATGATAATTTTTGTTAAAATGATAGTTTTAATACTAACGATACTTTTAATAATAATAGTAATGATAAAAATAATAAGAATGATAATTTTGTCTAAATCAATATCTTATAATATTTTAATTTCATCATGATACGCATACTCATTATTTCCTAATCATTTCGTTTAATAGCTTTTAATCGTCTTTTATATCGCATTAATAAAAATGATAATAACATTAGTCATAATAGTTAGATGATACTAATATCAATTTTTAATGATAATAATACTAATAATAATTATTATTATAATAACATTAATGATAATACTAATAACTATTTTAATGATAATAATAACAAAAATAATAATAATAATGATAGTATTAATAATGATAATAATAATAATAATAGATAAAAAATAGTAACGACGATACTAACGACGATAGTAATAATAATCATTTTAACAACAATACAAAAATTCAGTTGACTATAATTTCTAATCTGTTCATCGAAACCATTCGAGTTCTAAATGAAAAGTTCTTAATTTTTCGCTATCTTTCCAACGACATGCATATCTTATACCTTATCTCAACCGCATATATAACTAATTCATGATTCAACATAACCTAACTAAAGGCAATATCAAAAGTACAAGCATGCACAATCCTATATACTCGAGCACTAGTTAGGGATACACTATTAGTATGTAAAAATTAAATTATGAGTACTCACGTATCAATATTGAGATTCAATATTGCAGAAAAGGTACGTAAACGCAACGGACATGATAAACACTAATTTGACCTCACGAGCATACCCATGAATCATACCCATCACCTCCATAGCTATAACCCATAATTTCCTTAGCCCTATCCTACTCGAAAACTAGTTTTGAAAATAACCCACTCATGACCTCGTCGTAGTATTTTAGGTATAAATATTAATACTACTAATAATAATAATATGATTAATAATAATTATATTAATCTTAATAATAATATTAATATAAATATATATATATATATATATATATAAAAAGAGTAGAGAGTGCGAGAGATTGAATGAGGGAACCAGAGCAGAAAACGTTCGTTTTATAGTTTGTTTCCCACATCTACACCCCATGCGATCGCATCGGGTTTGTATGTGTAAACAATGCGATCGCATGGTAACACTTGCCAGCCCATATGCACGATAAAAGAGTTTGCCGACACACCTTTTTACTTACATTACACAATACGTAAATTTATATATTATTTAATATATATTATATTTAATCTTTAGAATTAATTAAATATTATATTATATTTACGTGCATAGTTAAAATGTAATTTTTGTTCAAATGACTCGTACGTTGTCACTCAACTCATGTACCACTTTCGGTTTTTCAAACGCACTTTCGTACGTTTAGAAAACTAGCCTTTTACGTTACGCGACGTGTACCCTTATTAATAATTTGACTTACTCATCAATAAATTACCTTATAAAAAATGTAACTTATAAAATTGAGTGTTGTGGTGATATGCTTCTATAAATCAGTGACTCGTTGTTTATCAAAATATATTATTTTAAATCAGGACGTTTTATGACTAAGTTATATATATTTATATTTTCATTTCGAAATATAAATTTGAACTATTTACTTAATATAGTTTTTCAAAACTAATGTCATTCAAAACTTATATATTTAGAAATCTTTTAAATATTAAGAATTACTATTTCGTAACATTTGTATTTTAAAGTTTAAAAATTTATATAGGTCATTTATATACAATCGTTCATAAAACATTTTAATAACCAAATTATTTTATATTCAAAAATCATTTTATTACAAAGGTTATAATAGTAGAAGTTGTTATGTCAAAAGACCTTTTTAATAATAAAAGTATATTATATCGAAAAGACGTTTCCGTTTAAGAAAGTAAAATAATATATGAATCATATCAGGTTTCAAGGTTTAAATTTCCATTTTAATCATGACTCGTAGGATTAAGTCTAAAGGAAAAATTAAACGTAAGGAATCATCTTAATGTAAAATGTCGATCTATTTAACTTGTCAATATCTATTTTCTAATTTACCTATATTTCCTAATTTCACTTTCACAATACCTAATATGAAGGTTAATTAATTTATCTTATCAACAGTCACGAGGCAATTATTGTAAGGCATGTATTGGAATTTAACATAAATTTCCACTAATCTGACTTGCTCTCGCTACTTGACACTTTGTCCTTACTCGAAGATCACTTTACCATTTATTCCGAATATCATTAAAAAGGAAAGGTTTTCTAAATCAAGTGGAGCTCTCAATAGGGACTCATAACCATAATTGAATGTATCTGATAAATCAATCATTTGATATCATCTTTTAATTTCATTAATAACTATTAGAATGTATTTTGAAACAAATACGTTTATATAAATTATTATACGTCTAATACTTTGTTAATGTTTTCAAGTTATAATATATACACATATACATATATAATCATGTTCGTTCATATAATGGTTTGTGAATCGTCGTAATTTGGTCGAGGTTAAATGAACGTATGAACATAGTTTTAAAATGTTTGAGATTTAACTTAACAAACTTTGCTTATCGTGTCGGAATAATATAAAGATTAAAGTTTAAATTTGATCGGAAATTTCCGGGTCGTCACACACAAGTACTTAAAACTACATTCTATGGCTAGATTATTAAACCAAATATGCCCCTTTTTAGTCTGGTAATCTAAGAATTATGGAACAGACACCCTAATTGACGCGAATCCGAAAGATAGATCTATTGGGCCCAATAAGCCCCATCCAAAGTACCAGATGCTTTAGTACTTCGAATTTATCATGTCCGAAGGGAGTCCCGGAATGATGGGGATATTCTATATGCATCTTGTTAAGGTCGGTTACCAGGTGTTCAATCCATATGAATGATTTTTGTCTATATGCATAGGACGTATATTTATGAGAAATGGAAATGAAAATCTTGTGGTCTATTAAAATGATGAAAATGATCGATTATGATAAACTAATGAACTCACCAACCTTTTGGTTGACACTTGAAAGCATGTTTATTCTCAGGTATTAAAAAAATCTTCCGCTGTGCATTTGCTCATTTTAGAGATATTACTTGGAGTCATTCATGACATATTTCAAAAGACGTTGCATTTGAGTCGTTGATTTCATCAAGATTATTATTAAGTCAATTATAGTTGGATATATTATGAAATGGTATGCATGCGTCAACTTTCGATGTAATGATAGTTTGTCTTTTAAAAAACGAATGCAATGTTTGTAAAATGTATCATATAGAGGTCAAGTACCTCGCAATGTAACCAAATGTAATGTATTCGTCTGGATGGATTAGGACGGGTCATGAAAGTTAGTATCAGAGCGGTGGTCTTAGCGAACCAGGTCTTGAATTAGTGTGTCTAACTGATAGTTGTTTAGATGCATTAGTGAGTCTGGACTTCGACCGTGTCTGCATGTCAAAAAGTTCTGTTTATCATTTCTTGTCGGAAATTATCTAGTCATCATTATTAGGGAATTATCTGCTTATCATTCTTAGTCTAGACACATCATACTGCAATGATTGCATGAATAGTGTATAGACAAAATTCATATCTTAGCGTATCTGCTAATTCATATCTTAATGTATCTGTTATTGTTACCTCTGCCTGACATATTCCATAGATTCCTCTGTAACTTATGGGATTTTAGTATTATATATGCATATGTAAATTATGTATTGCAGGGTACTAATCTACATCCTATTCTTTTTCTTATCGAAAATCCTTCATGTGATCATACGAGATGAATCCCTCAACCAGTTCGAGTCCCTTAGATTCCTATAGCAATTCCGATAGTTATTCCGACAGCTATTCCGACATAGAGTTTCACTCGAGCTCCGAAAGCAGTTTCACCTGAATGAATCAACCAATCAGCCATCCCCAATTCATTTGATGGGTTCGTAGTCGACTTAACAGGTGGATACGAGAAGAAGGCGATCCTTTCCACCCACCAACCTGCACTCTTGGCAAAGAACCTGAAGCACTTACCGGCGAACCTATTCGAAACACCATTCTCATATTCATTTCCAGAGTATCTCGCCACGATTATATTCTATCTAAAATTCTAGATCTTATTCATCCGCTCGTCCGAACCGACAATCATCCCGGAATAATAGAAGAAGTCAACAAACTTCACGCTCGAGTAATCAATTTGGAAAACGTGGTGCAAAACCTACCAGATTCAGCAACAGCACCGGCAACACCAGTACCACCAACAACCCAAGTTTCAACATCACACACCTCAACATCTCATTCTGTACCTCGAGTATAATCATCGTTCTAAGTATCGTTCTACATCAATTATCTTCGTTCTTCATGGCGACTAAGTAATCTCTAATGTTTTAGAGATTATGTATTCTAGTTCTAACGATAAATCAAATGAGATTAATATCATATTAACTCATTAAATCCATGATTACATCTGAAGAAAATATATATGTATATATGTTTTCGTAAAGATTGTAATTAAAAATTCTTTTGTACAAACTGTTAATGGTGAAAATATTTTAATGGGTAGGTAATACCCGAGGAATATTTAGATTTCACATTAATAAGTTACACGGTACATTCTTCCAATCTGATTCAACAATCATTTACTATCCTACTTACATCCACAGATATACGCATCCATTCATCGCAGAATAACCATTTTCACTCAATTTCATATTCGGATTTTTACCTATCAGAATCCAACAAGTGGCATAATGAAGAAAACATTGGACAAAATAAAATTTGTTAGAAACAAACAAATTAACTATGAGAAATTTTGTTAAAAATCTACGCTAACGAAATCCACGCTAACTGTTCCTAGCTAACTGTTGATTCTGTATTACATTTTAATTATCGCAATTTATTTATCGCAATTTAATTATCGCAATTTATTTTATTGCAATTTTAATTCTTGCCATTTTATTTATCGTCATTTAATTTCTGTTATTTATTTTACGCACTTCATTTATCATCATTTATATATTGTTATTTACGCATTTAAATATCGGGACACGTATACAAGGTTTTGACATATCATATCGATGCATCTATATATATTATTTGGAATAACCATAGACACTCTATATGCTGTAATGATCGAGTTTGCTATACAGGGTTAAGGTTGATTCTCAAATAATATATATACTTTGAGTTGTGATCGAGTTTGAGACATGTACACGGGTCACGATACGTATTAATTAATTCGAATATTATATATTAAACTATATATGAATTATTAGACTGTTAATTGTGGACTACCAACATTGGACAATTAAAATGAATTAAAATATTGATTATAACATATGAAACTAAACAATTCTTCAAGTTTGCCACTTGATTTCATCTTAAACCTCATTTGTATCTTGACGATTACAATCTGCGTTCAAACCTTTTGTGATTCTTGAAAACACCTCAATTGAGAGAATGAACCAACCGCACTTCATCTTTGGAAGGAAAGATTTATGCATATAGTTATGCTCCTGAAAAACTTTCAGAACCTGAGTAAACGTTTAGCACGTAGCTGAGCAAATTCCTTAGTGTTATTATTACCCAAAATAACCTTGAAATCCCTTTCCAAAGTAGCCCATTTTGTCACAGCTCCAGCAAGTCAACTCCAACTTTCATTCGAATAAGCCTTATTATAACCTTGTTATATAAGTTTAGCTTTCGTTATCATTGTCAAGGAACCGTTTATATTCCACCACATTGGTATTAAAACTTACCAGCAACTTCCTTGATCTTTAACGTTCCGAAAAATCATTATAATTGTTCATAAAAACCCTATCACATACTCATTCGCACCTTGAAAAGAGAATTTCCATACCAATTACTGGGAATCAGCAATCAGTATTTTGAATCTCGCAGCATGTCTACATCAACAGTTATAAGTATAACATTTATCTCTTAGAATTATGATCTTCCATTTTGAAACTCTGAAAAGCAACCAGTCTACGAATCAATACTTTGATTTTTGAAAAGGTTAGATGAAGCAACAAAAACTGTAAACGATCTTAACAGCCAAAAGTTTAATGATAACGAATAGTATGTTAGCAAAGCTCAGAAATGTTGGAACTATAAAACGAATTGAGCAAACCATGAAGGAGGCTGTGGACAAATCACAAAGACTAAACCTGCCTTCAAAGAATCCAAATGATTCAATATCTGCTGAAGTCATTAACGAATACCTTGCTCCTGACTCTAAACTCTTACGGACAAATCTTCATCATCATCCATCTATATTAGAAATTCTAAGATATTATCGTATCTTCCATTGTAAATATCCTCAATATTTCTGAAGATATCTTCATAAATATTCTCATCCGATATTAATCATCTCTCCACGCTATCTGTGTTACATCATAAGAGAAACTGTTTTAGTTTCTAAATTCTGAAAGATTTGAATTTAAAATATGAATGTTTTTGAAGTAGTGTTGAAAATTGATGCATGAGTTTGTATAATATAATGACACTTGATCAACGTGATTATATTACAGTAAGTCATGCTGAGTTTCTAATGAAATTTGATGATTCACAGACCATAACGTCATCAGGTGCCATGTTACACGACTCTTACATTCTATTTAACCTCTAAACATATCAAGAACATAATTACTTGATAGTTCTATTGATAATGCTAAAAATGAACATATATTTCATAGCATTATCCCTCAAGAAAGACAAGCTTTTAGTTGCAATTATTCTATTTACAAGTGATATTCATTTAAATAATAAAAAGTGAAGACAAAAGACAGATTCGACGATTTGAAGACGCAAATGACCAAAAAGCTAAAAAGTACAAAGTACAATCAAAGTGGTTCAAATTATTGATGAGAAACGTCTAAAAATTACAAGAGTACGAGCCGCAAAACGCAAAGTACAAGATATTAAAATGTACGCAAGGACGTTCGAAAATCCGGAACTGGGACCAGAGCCAAGTCTTAACGCGCGACGCAACGGAGCGAAAATTACAAGTCAACTATGCACATGAATATAATATAATATATAATTAATTCTTAAAATTATATATATATATATATATATATATATATATATATATATATATATATATATATATATATATATATATATATATATATATTATATATTAAGACCATCGGCAAACAAGAAAACAAAAGTTATGTGAGCTGTCCCTAGACTCCATGCGATTGCATGGCAAATGCAAAGGAAGCCCATGCGATCGCATGGCCCTGAAATACTGGCCACATCAATAAAAGGCGACGAATTCTGCACAAAAAATATCCATCATTATTCAATCTCTCTATCACAAATATATATATATATATATATATATATATATATATATATATATATATATATATATATATATATATATATTTTAATTATAATTTTAATTTTAAGATTAATAATAATAAGGTTATGTTAGCAAATGTTGTAAGTGTGTAAGTCGAAATTCTGTCCGTATAACGCTACGCTATTATTAATCATTGTAAGTTATGTTCAACCTTTTTAAATTAATGTCTCCTAGCTAAGTTATTATTATGCTTATTTAAATCGAAGTAATCGTGATGTTGGGCTAAATATTAAAAACGGGGTTATTGGGCTTTGTACCATAATTGGGGTTTGGACAAAAGAACGACACTTGTGAAAATTAGATTATGGGCTATTAATGGGCTTTATATTTGTTTAATTGAATGATAGTTCGTTAATTTAATATAAAGATTTACAATTGGACGTAATTATAAATAACTATATACACTCGTTCGGACACGATGGGTGGGATATTTATAAGTACTAATAATCGTTCATTTAACCGGACATGGGAATGGATTAATAGTCAATAGACTCATTAAAACAGGGGTAAATTATGTACAAGGACACTTGGCGTAATTGTTAACAAAGTATTAAGACCTTGGGTTACATGCAGTTGATATCCTAGTGTAATTATTAAACAAAGTATTAAGACCTTGTTACAGTTTAAGTCCCCAATTAGTTGGAATATTTGACTTCGGATATAAGGATAATTTGACGAGGACACTCGCACTTTATATTTATGACTGATGGACTGTTATGGACAAAAACCAGATGGACATATCGAATAATCCAGGACAAAGGACAATTAACCCATGGTAATAAACTAAAATCAACACGTCAAACATCATGATTACGGAAGTTTAAATAAGCATAATTCCTTTATTTCATATTTCATCGCACTTTTATTTACTGTCATTTTATTCATTGCATTTTTATTTATCGCACTTTTTAATTATCGTACTTTTTAATTATCGCAATTTTATTTACCGTCATTTTATTTATCGCACTTTAATTTATCGTATTTTAATTATCATCATTTACTTTACGCTTTAAATTAAGTTATATTTATTTTTAATATTTTTACATTAGGTTTTAACTGCGACTTAAGACATAAAATTGACAAACCGGTCATTAAACGGTAAAAACCCCCTTTTATAATAATACTAATAATACTACTTATATATATATATATATATATATATATATATATATATATATATATATATATATATATATATATATATATATTTATACAAATATAGTTTTTAAAAAAGTATAGCGTTAAACATGGCTAGTTCCCTGTGGACGAACCGGACTTACTAAAAACTACACTACTGTACGATTAGGTACACTGCCTATAAGTGTTGTAGCAAGGTTTAGGTATATCCACTCTATAAATAAATAAATAACTTGTGTAAAATTGTATCGTATTTAATAGTATTTCGTAATAAATATATAACTATTTCGTATACACCTCTGCGCACATCATCTATATTTCCCGAATATTCTGGTAATTTAACAAATCAAGATCGTGCTATTACAATCTCTCTCTCAACATTAGTTATGTTCATTCCAAATCCCGTACCTACGAATTCTGGAAATGAGAAAACAAAAGTATGGAACTCCAAATTATAAAGCAAATGAAGGAATTGGATTTATAGTGAAATATCCGACAGAGCAATCGAAACAGATTATTGTAGTTAATCAAAGAAGATTCTACTTTCCTTAATTACCGAAGAAACAAATCTTATTATGAAGATTTCCTCTAAATCCCTTGAATTCTGGAAATCCACCGTGACTACGTCAAAAGTTAAATCTCTATCTCCATCTTTTGTGACAGCTTTATTCGTACTTTTCGAATAATCGAATTGTTTTATCTATATTACTCGATGATGATAAAACTCTTTTTATCAACTCATATTCGTCATGAAAATATTTTTATTGTTAGCCATGACGACCACTCTAAAATTTCGGGACGAAATTTCTTTAACGGGTAGGTACTGTGACGACCCGGAAATTTTCGATCAAATTTAAACTTAATCTTTATATGATTTCGATACGATAAGAAAAGTCTGTAAAGTTGAGTCTCAAAATTTTTTGGAACTGTTTACTTGAATCCAATTGTTCTTTGACCAATTCCCGATGATTCACGAACAACTATTTGTAAATAGATATGTACATATTTAATTATATATATATTAATTTGAAATGTTATATAATTCAATTATTAGAATTTATTATGTAAGATAAAATAAAATAGGATATTTTAATTAAAGTATAACTATATATATAAATAAAGTATATTAAAAATAAATATTAAATGATTGTAATACTTGTTTGATATTTCGATTGATATTAAGCAAGTTAAATTCGAACTTATATAATTTTAAAATAAACGGTGATCCGAAAATGAGTGATATAAATTATAGGCTTATTAAAAGTATATTTAGGAGCTAATTGTTAATTTTTACATTTATCATATTTTACTTGGGGTTCGGAGTGAATAATTAATGTAATTTTTATTTAATAAATTAATGACTGAATTTTATACCATAATGATCAAAATAAATAAAGCTATTTAATTTAAAAATATGAGATTTTCTAAATAAATTTTATTTACCACTGATTAACAACGGAGCGATATTTTGTCCGTAATAGATGACGGCTTGAAATGTCCCGTTCATATTGATTATAAACATTCCATATTAATTGATTTCGTCGCGAGGTTTTGACCTCCATATGAGACATTTTTCAAAGACTGTATTCGATTTAAAAAAAAAACCATAACCTTTAAAATATTACGACGATTATCAAATAATGATAATCTAAAATATAGCATTTTTTACACGACCATTACATAATGGTTTACAATAATATTACACATCAACATAAGTCTTCGAATGCAGTTTTTAAACAATATTATACAAGCATGGACTCCAAATCTTGTCCTTAATTTAGTATGCAACAGCGGAAGCTCTTAATAATCACCTGAGAATAAACATGCTTAAAACGTTAACAAAATTGTTGGTGAGTTATAGGTTTAACCTATATGAATCAAATCGTAACAATAGACCACAAGATTTCATATTTCAATACACATCCCATACATAGAGATAAAAATCATTCATATGGTGAACACCTGGTAACCGACATTAACAAGATGCATATATAAGAATATCCCCATCATTCCGGGACACCCTTCGGATATGATATAAATTTTGAAGTACTAAAGCATCCGGTACTTTGGATGGGGTTTGTTAGGCCCAATAGATCTATCTTTAGGATTCGCGTCAATTAGGGTGTCTGTTCCCTAATTCTTAGATTACCATACTTAATAAAAAGGGGCATATTCGATTTCGATAATTCAACCATAGAATGTAGTTTTACGTACTTGTGTCTATTTTGTAAATCATTTATAAAACCTGCATGTATTCTCATCCCAAAAATATTAGATTTTAAAAGTGGGACTATAACTCACTTTCACAGATATTTCCTTCCTCCAAAAAAAGACTTGGCCACGGATCGATTCACGAACCTATACAAATATGTACATATATATCAAAGTATGATCAAAATATAATTACAACCATTTTTATTATGTTTTAAAGATTTGAGTGTTTTAAGTCAGCTGTCCTCGTTAGTAACCTACAACTAGTTGTCCACAGTTAGATGAACAGAAATAAATCGATATATTATCTTGAATCAATCCACGACCCAGTGTATACACGTCTCAGGCTAGATTACAACTCAAAGTATATATATTTTTGGAATCAACCTCAACCCTGTATAGCTAACTCCAACATTACTGCATATAGAGTGTCTATGGTTGTTCCAAATAATATATATACATGGGTCGATATGATATGTCAAAACATTTGCATACATGTCTATGGTATCCCAAGATTACATAATATATTAGAATACATGTATAATACAATATAAGTTAGCTAGGATATGATTTGTATAGATTTGTTAAACATTTCCCGTAGCTAAAAAGATCAAAAATATTCAATCTAGTTTTACCCATAACTTCTTCATTTTAAATCCTTTTTGAGTGAATCAAATTGCTATGGTTTCATATTGAACTATAATTTAAGAATCCAAACAGAAAAAGAATAGGTTTATAGTCGGAAATTTAAGTTACATGTCAATTACTAAAGAGGTAGCCATTTCCGTCGAAAGAACGACATCTTGATGACCATTTTGAAAAACATACTTTCACTTTGAGTTTAACCAAGATTTTTAGATATAGTTTCATGTTCATATGAAAAATCATTTTCCCAGAAGAACAACTTTTAAATCAAAGTTTATCATAGTTTTTAATTATCCAAACCAAAACAGCCTCCGATTTCACTACGACGGCGTATATCCGATTTTATGGTGTTCATCGTGTTTCCAGGTTTTAAATCATTAAGTTAGCATATCATATAGATATAGAACATATGTTTAGTTGATTTTAAAAGTCAAGTTAGAAGGATTAACTTTTGTTTGCGAACAAGTTTAGAATTAACTAAACTATGTTTTAGTGATTACAAGTTTAAACCTTCGAATAAGATAGCTTTATATGTATGAATCGAATGATGTTATGAACATCATTACTATCTCAAGTTTTCTGGATAAAACTACTGGAAATGAGATAAATGGATCTAGCTTCAAAGGATCGTTTGATGGCTTGAAAGTTCTTGAAACAGAATCATGACACGAAAACAGTTCAAGTAAGATTTTCACTCGAAATAAGATTGTTATAGTTGTAGAAATTGAATCAAAGTTTGAATATGAATATTACCTTGAATTAGAAAGATAACCTACTGTAAATAACAAAGGTTCCTTGATCTTAGATGATTACTTGGAATGGATTAGAAAGCTTGGAAGTAGACTTCCAAACTTGGAAGTATTCTTGATTTTTATGAAACTATACTTATGGAATTTATGAAGAACACTTAGAACTTCAAGATGGAACTTAAGAGAGATCAATTAGATGAAGAAAATTGAAGAATGAAAGTGTTTGTAGGTGTTTTTGGTCGTTGGTATATGGATTAGATATAAAGGATATGTAATTTTGTTTTCATGTTAATAAGTCATGAATGATTACTAATATTTTTGTAATTTTATGAGATATTTCGTGCTAGTTGCCAAATGATGGTTCCTACATGTGTTAGGTGAATCACATGGGCTACTAAGAGCTGATCATTGGAGTGTATATACCAATAGTACATACATCTAAAAGCTGTGTATTGTACGAGTACGAATACGGGTGCATACGAGTAGAATTGTTGATGAAACTGAACGAGGATGTAATTGTAAGCATTTTTGTTAAGTATAAGTACTTTGATATGTGTCTTGAAGTCTTTCTAAAGTGTAAGAATATATATCAAAACACAATATGTATATATATTCTAATGGAGTCGTTAAGTCTTCGTTAGTCGTTACATGTAAGTGTTGTTTTGAAACCTTTAAGTTAACGATCTCAATTAATGTTGTTAACCCAATGTTTATTATATCAAATGAGATGTTAAATTATTATATTATCATGATATTATGATATATGAATATCTCTTAATATGATATATACATTAAAATATCGTTACAACGATAATCGTTACATATAAGTCTCGTTTCGTAATTCTTGAGTTTGTAGTCTTGTTTTTACATATGTAGTTCATTGTTAACACACGTAATGATATATTTAAATATCATTTTATCATGTTAAATATAGTGTATCAATATCTTAATATGATACATATGTATTTAGTAGACGTTATCATAACGATAATCGTTATATATATCATTTCGAGTTTCTTAACTTAGTAATCTCATTTCTTATGTATATCACACATTGTTAATATAATTAGTGAGATACTTACTCATCATAATCTTATGTAAACCATATATATATATATCTATATATACCACAACATGTAGTTTTTACAATTTTGTAACGTTCGTAAATCACCGGTCAACTTGGGTGATCAATTGTCTATATGAAACTTATTTCATTTAATCAAGTCTTAACAAGTTTGATTGCTTAACACGTTGGAAACATTTAGTCATGTAAATATCAATCTTAATTAATATATATAAACATGGAAAAGTTCGGGTCACTGCACGGCTAAGGAATTTACATGTTTTTAATTCTTCTTCTTTGATTATTATTAGTAATAATATTATATTATATATATTTCTGTTGAACATACATGCGTGAACCATAATAATTGATTATAGTACTATATATGCTTTATGGTTTTCTTCACAACTTTATGTATTTATATATATTACAATCATACTGCACACGGGAGGAAACCCATCACTTGTTAGTTATTACTACTACTACTTCTTCTATTTCTATTTCATCACCACCATTGAACATCATCAATCTAAGTCATGTGTTGTTGTGTTTTGTTATCAACAAGTTCCATCATCACCTAAACCCGCTACATTATCATCCCTTTTACCACCTTTAACCACCCTCGTGAACCACCACTCCCGGCTATCACCTTCACCAACACCATGAACAAACTACCACCCATATCACCATCGAACACTCGTATTGATGTGACTGATTTGATTAAACGCCAAGAACTCCACCACTTTTGTAAGTATTCCTTTCTTCTTGTCGATTACAAACCACCACCTCAACCATTAACTAACCATCATGAAACCTCACTAAACCATGACAAGTTTATACCATCCCAAATTGTACTACTACTGTTACCAATTGCAATACCAAACGGAATTATCATATGATTATTTTGTTACCCTCATGATCAACACCCAAAACAACCCTAACACAAGAACTGCTACTGCTCGATAAAAATTCTGCTGTTGCTGCTATATTTTTCTGTCTAACACGAACACCATCCACCATCAACCACGACCTCAACCATTGATCTCTTAGCACCCTTTTTCCTTGTTTATGTCGACTGAAACCATTAACCCACCATCATCATTAAAACAACTACTTTAACAACCATTACTATTCCACCATCGTACGCATTTACCACCTTACATCCACCACCTGGGTGTTTACTTTCTTCAACCACTCAACAACCCAACACCATTATATATTTTTTTTGTTTCGGTCACTATGCAGCCCCACCAAGAACACCACAAAATCACCACCATTTCAAACCGATGATGTTTCCTCCTGTCTTCTGTTCGGTTTCACAGCTCAAACAAAACCACCATGATATTTTGATTGCCATAAACCTCCACAATCCATTTAAATTTGCTACTTCCATCTGCTGAACTTACAATCGCACACACACCTTATTCGCCTTCTGACTTTTGTACAGCAACGAAAGGGAATGAAAATTCTTCTCAATCCCACTTCTATTTTTAGATAAACAACGATGGTGATAATTAAACAATAATGGAGATGAGTTGTTGAAATGAGGGTAATGATTAAAGAATACATAATAAGGGACAAATGGGGATTTAACTATCGATAAGATTAGCTAGTAGAGAATGACTTTAAATTATTTTTATTTGTGTTTCGAATCCTAAGTATATCTAATAGGGTCGTGTACTGCTTTTTGGTTATTAGGTCGACAACACAGTTAAATTGATAATGACCATGTGGACTGATTATGGCAAGTGGATATCCCTGTGGTCGATCGAAATTTTGAAGATGGATAACATAAAATAATACGGGATTTATACATAAAATTCGTGAAATAAAATAGAAGAGAGGAGAGTGGAAGAATGGTTAGGGGTGTGGATGTTTAATCGAGGGGTCGTGGGTTCAAACCTAGGCTGAGACATTTTTTTCGAAAAGCCTATTTTGAGGTAGTTACCCAATTTTATATATTATTATTATTATTATTATTATTATTATTATTATTATTATTATTATTATTATTATTATTAACATAAGTATCATTATTGATAATATCATTTTAATCATTGGCATTATCATTATTAATAAAGTAATTATTATTATTATTAGTAAATTATTATTTTCAAAACTATTGTTCTAACAAATAAATATTTTGTATATATATAAAATATACTTATTACACATACTATAATTATATTAACATTACATATTACATATTACACATACATTATATATTAATCCTAATAACATTTTTTACATAACTATTTACATATAACAAAGTTTTGACTTAACGATATAATACTAATTATAAAGATATATATATATATATATATATATATATATATATATATATATATATATATATATATATATATATATATATATATATATATATATATATATATATTAGTGTAACTATATGAATAAATATTAAAACACAATATATATATATATATATATATATATATATATATATATATATATATATACAACATTTAAAATAGTAAAAATATTACTAATATTAATATATAAACTTATTCGATTAATATTATATGCGTTAATATATATATATATATATATATATATATATAAATGATATAGGTTCGTGAATCCAAGGCCAACCCTGCATGGTTCAGTTGTTCAATATCGTTATATGTATTTTTACTACAAAATACAGTATTGTGAGTTTCATTTGCTCCCTTTTACTCATTACATTTTTCGGCTGAGAATACATGCAATGATTTATACTGTTTTACAATATTTATATGCGTGAGTTTCATTTGCTCCCCTTTTGAATGCTTTTGAAATTATATATTTTTGGGACTGAGAATATATGCGCTATTTTATAAATGTTTGACGAAATAGACACAAGTACTTAAAACTACATTCTATGGCTGGATTATTACACCGAATATGCCCCTTTTTAGTCTGGTAATCTAAGAATTAGGGAACAGACACCCTAATTGACGCGAATCCTAAAGATAGATCTATTGGACCCAACAAGCCCCATCCAAAGTACCAGATGCTTTAGTACTTCGAATTTATCATGTCCGAAGGGAGTCCCGGAATGATGGGGATATTCTATACGCATCTTGTTAAGGTCGGTTACCAGGTGTTCAATCCATATGAATGATTTTTGTCTCTATGCATGAGACGTATATTTATGAGAAATGGAAATGAAAATCTTGTGGTCTATTAAAATGATGAAAATGATCAATTATGATAAACTAATGAACTCACCAATGTAGTGACCCGAACTTTTCCATGTTTATATATATTAATTGAGATTGATATTTACATGATTAAATGTTTCCAACATGTTAAGCAATCAAACTTGTTAAGACTTGATTAATTGAAATAGGTTTCATATAGACAATTGACCACCCAAGTTGACCGGTGATTCACGAACGTTAAAACTTGTAAAAACTATATGATGACATATATATGGTTATATATATAGTTAACATTATATTATGATAATTAAACATATCATTAAGTATATTAACAATGAACTACATATGTAAAAACAAGACTACTAACTTAATGATTTTGAAACGAGACATATATGTAACGATTATCGTTGTAACGACATTTAATGTATATATATCATATTAAGAGATATTCGTACATCATAATATCATGATAATATAATAATTTAAAATCTCTTTTGATATTATAAACATTGGGTTAACAACATTTAACAAGATCGTTAACCTAAAGGTTTCAAAACAACATTTACATGTAACGACTAACGATGACTTAACGACTCAGTTAAAATGTATATACATGTAGTGTTTTAATATGTATTTATACACTTTTGAAAGACTTCAATACACTTATCAAAATACTTCTACTTAATAAAAATGCTTACAATTACATCCTCGTTCAGTTTCATCAACAATTCTACTCGTATGCACCCGTATTCGTACTCGTACAATACACAGCTTTTAGATGTATGTACTATTGGTATATACACTCCAATGATCAGCTCTTAGCAGCCCATGTGAGTCACCTAACACATGTGGGAACCATCATTTGGCAACTAGCATGAAATATCTCATAAAATTACAAAAATATGAGTAATCATTCATGACTTATTTACATGAAAACAAAATTACATATCCTTTATATCTAATCCATACACCAACGACCAAAAATACCTACAAACACTTTCATTCTTCAATTTTCTTCATCTAATTGATCTCTCTCAAGTTCTATCTTCAAGTTCTAAGTGTTCTTCATAAATTTCAAAAGTTCTAGTTTCATAAAATCAAGAATACTTTCAAGTTTGCTAGCTCACTTCCAATCTTGTAAGGTGATCATCCAACCTCAAGAAATCTTTGTTTCTTACAGTAGGTTATCATTCTAATACAAGGTAATAATCATATTCAAACTTTGGTTCAATTTCTATAACTATAACAATCTTATTTCAAGTGATGATCTTACTTGAACTTGTTTTCGTGTCATGATTCTGCTTCAAGAACTTCGAGCCATCCAAGGATCCGTTGAAGCTAGATCCATTTTTCTCTTTTCCAGTAGGTTTATCCAAGGAAATTAAGGTAGTAATGATGTTCATAACATCATTCGATTCATACGTATAAAGCTATCTTATTCGAAGGTTTAAACTTGTAATCACTAGAACATAGTTTAGTTAATTCTAAACTTGTTCGCAAACAAAAGTTAATCCTTCTAACTTGACTTTTAAAATCAACTAAACACATGTTATATATCTATATGATATGCTAACTTAATGATTTAAAACCTGGAAACACGAAAAACACCGTAAAACCGGATTTACGCCGTCGTAGTAACACCGCGGGCTGTTTTGGGTTAGTTAATTAAAAACTATGATAAACTTTGATTTAAAACTTTGACTTATAACTTATTTTTCCGACTAAAAACCTATACTTTTCTATTTAGATTCATAAAATAGAGTTCAATATGAAACCATAGCAATTTGATTCACTCAAAACGGATTTAAAATGAAGAAATTATGGGTAAAACAAGATTGGATAATTTTTCTCATTTTAGCTACGTGAAAATTGGTAACAAATCTATTCCAACCATAACTTAATCAACTTGTATTGTATATTATGTAATTTTGAGATACCATAGACACGTATACAATGTTTTGACCTATCATGTCGACACATCTATATATATTTCGGAACAACCATAGACACTCTATATGTGAATGTTGGAGTTAGCTATACAGGGTTGAGGTTGATTTCAAAATATATATAGTTTGAGTTGTGATCAATACTGAGATACGTATACACTGGGTCGTGGATTGATTCAAGATAATATTTATTGATTTATTTCTGTACATCTAACTGTGGACAACTAGTTGTAGGTTACTAACGAGGACAGCTGACTTAATAAACTTAAAACATCAAAATATATTAAAAGTATTGTAAATATATTTTGAACATACTTTGATATATATGTATATATTGTTATAGGTTCGAGAATCAACCAGTGGCCAAGTCTTACTTCCCGACGAAGTAAAAATCTGTGAAAGTGAGTTATAGTCCCACTTTTAAAATCTAATATTTTTGGGATGAGAATACATGCAGGTTTTATAAATGATTTACAAAATAGACACAAGTACGTGAAACTACATTCTATGGTTGAATTATCGAAATCGAATATGCCCCTTTTTATTAAGTCTGGTAATCTAAGAATTAGGGAACAGACACCCTAATTGACGCGAATCCTAAAGATAGATCTATCGGGCCCAACAAGCCCCATCCAAAGTAACGGATGCTTTAGTACTTCGAAATTTATATCATATCCGAAGGGTGTCCCGGAATGATGGGGATATTCTTATATATGCATCTTGTTAATGTCGGTTACCAGGTGTTCACCATATGAATGATTTTTATCTCTATGTATGGGATGTGTATTGAAATATGAAATCTTGTGGTCTATTGTTACGATTTGATATATATAGGTTAAACCTATAACTCACCAACATTTTCGTTGACGTTTAAAGCATGTTTATTCTCAGGTGAATATTAAGAGCTTCCGCTGTTGCATACTAAAATAAGAACAAGATTTGGAGTCCATGTTTGTATGATATTGTGTAAAAACTGCATTCAAGAAACTGATTTCGATGTAACATATTTGTATTGTAAACCATTATGTAATGGTCGTGTGTAAACAGGATATTTTAGATTATCATTATTTGATAATCTACGTAAAGCTTTTTAAACCTTTATTTATGAAATAAAGGTTATGGTTTGTTTTAAAAATGAATGCAGTCTTTGAAAAACGTCTCATATAGAGGTCAAAACCTCGCAACGAAATCAATTAATATGGAACGTTTTTAATCAATAAGAACGGGACATTTCAGTTGGTATCCGAGCGTTGGTCTTAGAGAACCAGAATTTTGCATTAGTGTGTCTTATCGAGTTTGTTAGGATGCATTAGTGAGTCTGGACTTCGACCGTGTTTACTTGAAAAATGATTGCTTAACAAATTTTGTTGGAAACTATATATTTTTAACATGTGAATATTATGTGATATATTAATCTCTTAACGCGTTTGATATTATGTGATAGATGTCTACCTCTAGAACAAGTCCCATTGACTCACCTAATAATAATGAAGAGTCAAATGTAAATTGGAATGATTCGTGGACTGATTCACAAGTTCCCGAAGAGGAACCGGAAGAAGAGTCGGAACCGGAAGAAGAATCGGAACCGGAAGAAGAATCGGAACCGGATGAAGAAATAGAACCGGTGGGGGAAATGATAAAACGGTTAAGTAAAAGAAAATCCTCAACCAACCGACCAAGGTTAATTATGGTCAATGGTGTTTCCGTCAAGGAAGCAAAATATTGGGAGGATTACCAATTCTCCGATGAATCGGATTCCGACGAGAATTCCGATGATGTTATAGAAATTACCCCAACTGAATTTAAAAAGGCAAAAGAAAATAATAAGGGAAAGGGCATAAAAATAGAGAAATCTAATTCCAACACCGATGAACTTTATATGTATCGTCAACGCCCGAAGTCCTTAAGTTGTAACAATGACCCGGGAACCTCTAAACCACCAGGTTTTTCTAAACCAATGTGGACAACGACGGCCTGTATTAGGGGAACATCATATATCCCTAGAAACTTGGCAAAACGAACCAAAACCGAAGAAGAAGAAATGAGCGAGTCGGAATAAGATAGTTGTATTCGTGTGGTGTAATATATGTAATATAGTGTTCTTATGCTTTATGATATATGTAAAAATTGCTTGTATTAATAAGTATTTTTTTATGAATCTAACTCTTGTCTATTTTACAGTTTAAAAACACAAAATGGATAGACAACCCAATATTTTAAGAGACCTACCCGGAGACATGATTGATGAAATCTTGTCTAGAGTCGGCCAGAATTCTTCGGCACAACTATTTAAGGCGAGATCAGTTTGTAAGACATTCGAAGAACGTTCCAAGAATGTCTTGGTTTATAAGAGACTTTCGTTTGAAAGATGGGGGATATCACATTGGGAAACCCATAAGTTACGATGTGTTTACTTTGATGCATATATTGCGGGGAACCCAAATGCTATTTTACGCAACGGGTTAAGAAATTATTTTGACTCAATATATCCGAATATTGGACTTCGTGATTTAGAAAAAGTGGCTAACATGCAACATAAAGAAGCATGTTATGCTTACGGATTAGTAATGTTCGCTTCTCACCAAAGTGAGAACAAGAACATCGGGCTACAACTATTAAACAAAACGTTTCCACAAGTGACGGAGTCGGTAATTGGGGTAAGAAATGAGGTTTTTAGATTATTACGGGACTGTTGGACATTACGTAACCCTCGTCCCTTTGACGACGTTACAACACGCTGTCTTATCAACGGCCATAACGGTTATGTTGCACAAGACCAAGGATGGGAAGTAGTCCTAGTAAAACCAGAATGCATGACTTGTTTCTGGACGTATGAATTACGTGTCTTTATTGCCTTTGCTGAACGACTTGTGTACTAGCTAGAATTATCTTCACAACTATCTTGTATCAAAGCTATTGTGTGCTATATTTCATGCTTTATGTAAAATAAGCGGTATTGTAAGTTTGTAAAATATTGTATAAAAGTTTGAACGCGAAATATTATTATAATCATTTTTTCATATAGAATTGTAGTAGTTGAATTGTATATTAGCTACTAAGTATGAACTTAACGGGTAGGTACTACCCGAATTTAAACATATAAAATGCTAATATGAAGAAAAAGCTTTTATAAATGAGTTCATATTATGCTACGAAATACTATTAACTACTCTTAATATTCTGTATGATTAACTTGTTCCATTTAACTATTTTGAAGGAAATGGCACCGACTACTCGACACACCGTGAATATGAATGAAGAGGAATTCCGTACTTTTCTAGCTTCAAACATAGCTGCAGTACAGGCTGCGCTACATACCAACAATAACCTTAGATCTAGCAGTACAGGAAATTGTGTAGGATGCACCTACAAAGAATTCACTGCCTGCAAACCTTTGGAATTTGATGGAACCGAAGGACCGATCGGATTGAAACGGTGGACCGAGAAGGTCGAATCGGTGTTTGCCATAAGTAAGTGTACTGAAGAGGACAAAGTAAAGTACGCTACGCATACCTTCACAGGTTCTGCGTTAACATGGTGGAATACCTATCTAGAGCAGGTGGGACAAGACGATGCGTACGCACTACCGTGGTCAGCATTCAAGCACTTGATGAACGAGAAGTACCGTCCCAGAACCGAGGTCAATAAGCTCAAGACAGAACTTAGAGGGTTACGAACCCAAGGATTTGATATTACCACGTACGAAAGACGATTCACAGAATTGTACCTATTGTGTCCGGGAGCATTCGAAGATGAGGAAGAGAAGATCGACGCGTTTGTGAAAGGATTACCGGAAAGAATCCAAGAAGATATAAGTTCACACGAGCCCGCCTCCATACAACAGGCATGTAGAATGGCTCACAAACTCGTGAACCAAATTGAAGAAAGAATTAAAGAACAGACTGCTGAAGAGGCCAATGTGAAGCAAGTCAAAAGAAAGTGGGAGGAAAACGGTGATAAGAATCACCAATACAACAACAACAGCAATTACAACAATAATCGCAACAATTATCCCAACAATCGCAACATCAATCGCAACTACAACAAACGGCCCAACAACAACAACAACAACAACAGCAACTACAACAATCATCGCAACAACAACAACAATCAGAAGCAGCTATGCCAAAGGTGTGAAAAGAATCACTCGGGGTTCTGCACCAAATTTTGCAACAAGTGTAAAAGAAATGGTCATAGCGCGGCGAAGTGTGAGGTCTACGGACCAGGGGTTAATAGAACGAAAGGAACAAATGGTGTCGGAACGAGTAATGGCGGAGCAAGTAGTGTCGGAGCAAGTTATGCCAATGTAGTTTGTTATAAATGTGGAAAACCGGGCCACATTATTAGAAATTGCCTGAACCAGGAGAATACGAATGGACAAGGCCGTGGAAGAGTTTTCAATATTAATGCGGCAGAGGCACAGGAAGACCCGGAGCTTGTTACGGGTACGTTTCTTATTGACAATAAATCTGCTTACGTTTTATTTGATTCGGGTGCGGATAGAAGCTATATGAGTAGAGATTTTTGTGCTAAATTAAGTTGTCCATTGACGCCTTTGGATAGTAAATTTTTACTCGAATTAGTAAATGGTAAATTAATTTCAGCAGATAATATATGTCGGAATCGAGAAATTAAACTGGTTAGCGAAACATTTAAGATTGATTTGATACCAGTAGAGTTAGGGAGTTTTGATGTGATAATCGGTATGGACTGGTTGAAAGAAGTGAAAGCGGAGATCGTTTGTTACAAAAATGCAATTCGCATTATACGAGAAAAAGGAAAACCCTTAATGGTGTACGGAGAAAAGGGCAACACGAAGCTACATCTTATTAGTAATTTGAAGGCACAAAAACTAATAAGAAAAGGTTGCTATGCTGTTCTAGCACACGTCGAGAAAGTACAAACTGAAGAAAAGAGCATCAATGATGTTCCCGTCGCAAAAGAATTTCCTGATGTATTTCCGAAAGAATTACCGAGATTACCCCCACATCGATCCGTTGAATTTCAAATAGATCTTGTACCAGGAGTTGCACCAATAGCTCGTGCTCCTTACAGACTCGCACCCAGCGAGATGAAAGAACTACAAAGCCAATTACAAGAACTTTTAGAGCGTGGTTTCATTCGACCAAGCACGTCACCGTGGGGAGCTCCTGTTTTGTTTGTCAAGAAGAAAGATGGTACATTCAGGTTGTGTATCGACTACCGAGAGTTGAACAAACTTACCATCAAGAACCGCTACCCACTACCGAGAATCGATGACTTATTTGATCAACTACAAGGCTCGTCTGTTTATTCAAAGATTGACTTACGTTCCGGGTATCATCAAATGCGGGTGAAAGAAGACGATATTCCAAAGACTGCTTTCAGAACACGTTACGGTCATTACGAGTTTATGGTCATGCCATTTGGTTTAACTAATGCACCAGCTGTGTTCATGGACCTTATGAACCGAGTGTGTGGACCATACCTTGACAAGTTTGTCATTGTTTTCATTGATGACATACTTATTTACTCAAAGAATGACCAAGAACACGGTGAACATTTGAGAAAGGTGTTAGAAGTATTGAGGAAGGAAGAATTGTTCGCTAAGTTTTCAAAGTGTGCATTTTGGTTGGAAGAAGTTCAATTCCTCGGTCACATAGTGAACAAAGAAGGTATTAAGGTGGATCCGGCAAAGATAGAAACTGTTGAAAAGTGGGAAACCCCGAAAACTCCGAAACACATACGCCAGTTTTTAGGACTAGCTGGTTACTACAGAAGGTTCATCCAAGACTTTTCCAGAATAGCAAAACCCTTGACTGCATTAACGCATAAAGGGAAGAAATTTGAATGGAATGATGAACAAGAGAAAGCGTTTCAGTTATTGAAGAAAAAGCTAACTACGACACCTATATTGTCATTGCCTGAAGGGAATGATGATTTTGTGATTTATTGTGATGCATCAAAGCAAGGTCTCGGTTGTGTATTAATGCAACGAACGAAGGTGATTGCTTATACGTCTAGACAATTGAAGATTCACGAACAAAATTATACGACGCATGATTTGGAATTAGGTGCGGTTGTTTTTGCATTAAAGACTTGGAGGCACTACTTATATGGGGTCAAAAGTATTATATATACCGACCACAAAAGTCTTCAACACATATTTAATCAGAAACAACTGAATATGAGGCAGCGTAGGTGGATTGAATTATTGAATGATTACGACTTTGAGATTCGTTACCACCCGGGGAAGGCAAATGTGGTAGCCGATGCCTTGAGCAGGAAGGACAGAGAACCCATTCGAGTAAAATCTATGAATATAATGATTCATAATAACATTACTACTCAAATAAAGGAGGCGCAACAAGGAGTTTTAAAAGAGGGAAATTTAAAGGATGAAATACCCAAAGGATCGGAGAAGCATCTTAATATTCGGGAAGACGGAACCCGGTATAGGGCTGAAAGGATTTGGGTACCAAAATTTGGAGATATGAGAGAAATGGTACTTAGAGAAGCTCATAAAACCAGATACTCAATACATCCTGGAACGGGGAAGATGTACAAGGATCTCAAGAAACATTTTTGGTGGCCGGGTATGAAAGCCGATGTTGCTAAATACGTAGGAGAATGTTTGACGTGTTCTAAGGTCAAAGCTGAGCATCAGAAACCATCAGGTCTACTTCAACAACCCGAAATCCCGGAATGGAAATGGGAAAACATTACCATGGATTTCATCACTAAATTGCCAAGGACTGCAAGTGGTTTTGATACTATTTGGGTAATAGTTGACCGTCTCACCAAATCAGCACACTTCTTGCCAATAAGAGAAGATGACAAGATGGAGAAGTTAGCATGACTGTATTTGAAGGAAGTCATCTCCAGACATGGAATACCAATCTCTATTATCTCTGATAGGGATGGCAGATTTATTTCAAGATTCTGGCAGACATTACAGCAAGCATTAGGAACTCGTCTAGACATGAGTACTGCCTATCATCCACAAACTGATGGGCAGAGCGAAAGGATGATACAAACGCTTGAAGACATGCTACGAGCATGTTTTATTGATTTCGGAAACAGTTGGGATCGACATTTACCGTTAGCAGAATTTTCCTACAACAACAGCTACCATTCAAGCATTGAGATGGCGCCGTTTGAAGCACTTTATGGTAGAAAGTGCAGGTCTCCGATTTGTTGGAGTGAAGTGGGGGATAGACAGATTACGGGTCCGGAGATTATACAAGAAACTACCGAGAAGATCATCCAAATTCAACAACGGTTGAAAACCGCCCAAAGTCGACAAAAGAGCTACGCTGACATTAAAAGAAAAGATATAGAATTTGAAATTGGAGAGATGGTCATGCTTAAAGTTGCACCTTGGAAAGGCGTTATTCGATTTGGTAAACGAGGGAAATTAAATCCAAGGTATATTGAACCATTCAAGATTATTGATCATGTCGGACCAGTAGCTTACCGACTAGAGTTACCTCAACAACTCGCGGCTGTACATAACACTTTCCACGTCTCGAATTTAAAGAAATGTTTTGCTAAAGAAGATCTCACTATTCCGTTAGATGAAATCCAAATCAACGAAAAACTTCAATTCATCGAAGAACCCGTCGAAATAATGGATCGTGAGGTTAAAATACTTAAGCAAAACAAGATACCAATTATTAAGGTTCGATGGAATGCTCGTAGAGGACCCGAGTTCACCTGGGAGCGTGAAGATCAGATGAAGAAGAAATACCCGCATCTATTTCCAGAAGATTCGTCAACACCTTCAACAGCTTAAAATTTCGGGACGAAATTTATTTAACAGGTAGGTACTGTAGTGACCCGAACTTTTCCATGTTTATATATATTAATTGAGATTTATATTTACATGATTAAATGTTTCCAACATGTTAAGCAATCAAACTTGTTAAGACTTGATTAATTGAAATAGGTTTCATATAGACAATTGACCACCCAAGTTGACCGGTGATTCACGAACGTTAAAACTTGTAAAAACTATATGATGACATATATATGGTTATATATATAGTTAACATTATATTATGATAATTAAACATATCATTAAGTATATTAACAATGAACTACATATGTAAAAACAAGACTACTAACTTAATGATTTTGAAACGAGACATATATGTAACGATTATCGTTGTAACGACATTTAATGTATATATATCATATTAAGAGATATTCGTACATCATAATATCATGATAATATAATAATTTAAAATCTCTTTTGATATTATAAACATTGGGTTAACAACATTTAACAAGATCGTTAACCTAAAGGTTTCAAAACAACATTTACATGTAACGACTAATGATGACTTAACGACTCAGTTAAAATGTATATACATGTAGTGTTTTAATATGTATTTATACACTTTTGAAAGACTTCAATACACTTATCAAAATACTTCTACTTAACAAAAATTCTTACAATTACATCCTCGTTCAGTTTCATCAACAATTCTACTCGTATGCACCCGTATTCGTACTCGTACAATACACAGCTTTTAGATGTATGTACTATTGGTATATACACTCCAATGATCAGCTCTTAGCAGCCCATGTGAGTCACCTAACACATGTGGGAACCATCATTTGGCAACTAGCATGAAATATCTCATAAAATTACAAAAATATGAGTAATCATTCATGACTTATTTACATGAAAACAAAATTACATATCCTTTATATCTAATCCATACACCAACGACCAAAAACACCTACAAACACTTTCATTCTTCAATTTTCTTCATCTAATTGATCTCTCTCAAGTTCTATCTTCAAGTTCTAAGTGTTCTTCATAAATTTCAAAAGTTCTAGTTTCATAAAATCAAGAATACTTTCAAGTTTGCTAGCTCACTTCCAATCTTGTAAGGTGATCATCCAACCTCAAGAAATCTTTGTTTCTTACAGTAGGTTATCATTCTAATACAAGGTAATAATCATATTCAAACTTTGGTTCAATTTCTATAACTATAACAATCTTATTTCAAGTGATGATCTTACTTGAACTTGTTTTCATGTCATGATTCTGCTTCAAGAACTTCGAGCCATCCAAGGATCCGTTGAAGCTAGATCCATTTTTCTCTTTTCCAGTAGGTTTATCCAAGGAAATTAAGGTAGTAATGATGTTCATAACATCATTCGATTCATACGTATAAAGCTATCTTATTCGAAGGTTTAAACTTGTAATCACTAGAACATAGTTTAGTTAATTCTAAACTTGTTCGCAAACAAAAGTTAATCCTTCTAACTTGACTTTTAAAATCAACTAAACACATGTTCTATATCTATATGATATGCTAACTTAATGATTTAAAACCTGGAAACACGAAAAACACCGTAAAACCGGATTTACGCCGTCGTAGTAACACCGCGGGCTGTTTTGGGTTAGTTAATTAAAAACTATGATAAACTTTGATTTAAAAGTTGTTATTCTGAGAAAATGATTTTTATTATGAACATGAAACTATATCCAAAAATTATGATTAAACTCAAAGTGGAAGTATGTTTTCTAAAATGGTCATCTAGACGTCGTTCTTTCGACTGAAATGACTACCTTTACAAAAATGACTTATAACTTATTTTTCCGACTATAAACCTATACTTTTCTGTTTAGATTCATAAAATAGAGTTCAATATGAAACCATAGCAATTTGATTCACTCAAAACGGATTTAAAATGAAGAAGTTATGGGTAAAACAAGATTGGATAATTTTTCTCATTTTTGCTACGTGAAAATTGGTAACAAATCTATTCCAACCATAACTTAATCAACTTGTATTGTATATTATGTAATTTTGAGATACCATAGACACGTATACAATGTTTCGACTTATCATGTCGACACATCTATATATATTTCGGAACAACCATAGACACTCTATATGTGAATGTTGGAGTTAGCTATACAGGGTTGAGGTTGATTCCAAAATATATATAGTTTGAGTTGTGATCAATACTGAGATACGTATACACTGGGTCGTGGATTGATTCAAGATAATATTTATTGATTTATTTCTGTACATCTAACTGTGGACAACTAGTTGTAGGTTACTAACGAGGACAACTGACTTAATAAACTTAAAACATCAAAATATATTAAAAGTATTGTAAATATATTTTGAACATACTTTGATATATATGTATATATTGTTATAGGTTCGTGAATCAACCAGTGGCCAAGTCTTACTTCCCGACGAAGTAAAAATCTGTGAAAGTGAGTTATAGTCCCACTTTTAAAATCTAATATTTTTGGGATGAGAATACATGCAGGTTTTATAAATGATTTACAAAATAGACACAAGTACGTGAAACTACATTCTATGGTTGAATTATCGAAATCGAATATGCCCCTTTTTATTAAGTCTGGTAATCTAAGAATTAGGGAACAGACACCCTAATTGACGCGAATCCTAAAGATAGATCTATCGGGCCCAACAAGCCCCATCCAAAGTAACGGATGCTTTAGTACTTCGAAATTTATATCATATCCGAAGGGTGTCCCGGAATGATGGGGATATTCTTATATATGCATCTTGTTAATGTCGGTTACCAGGTGTTCACCATATGAATGATTTTTATCTCTATGTATGGGATGTGTATTGAAATATGAAATCTTGTGGTCTATTGTTACGATTTGATATATATAGGTTAAACCTATAACTCACCAACATTTTCGTTGACGTTTAAAGCATGTTTATTCTCAGGTGAATATTAAGAGCTTCCGCTGTTGCATACTAAAATAAGAACAAGATTTGGAGTCCATGTTTGTATGATATTGTGTAAAAACTGCATTCAAGAAACTGATTTCGATGTAACATATTTGTATTGTAAACCATTATGTAATGGTCGTGTGTAAACAGGATATTTTAGATTATCATTATTTGATAATCTACGTAAAGCTTTTTAAACCTTTATTTATGAAATAAAGGTTATGGTTTGTTTTAAAAATGAATGCAGTCTTTGAAAAACGTCTCATATAGAGGTCAAAACCTCGCAACGAAATCAATTAATATGGAACGTTTTTAATCAATAAGAACGGGACATTTCAACCAACCTTTTGCTTGACACTTGAAAGCATGTTTATTCTCAGGTATTAAAGAAATCTTACGCTGTGCATTTGCTCATTTTAGAGATATTACTTGGAGTCATTCAAGACATATTCCAAAAGACGTTGCATTCGAGTCGTTGAGTTCATCAAGATTATTGTTAAGTCAATTATAGTTGGATATATTATGAAATGGTATGCATGCGTCAACTTTCGATGTAATGAAAGTTTGTCTTTTAAAAAATGAATGCAATGTTTGTAAAATGTATCATATAGAGGTCAAGTACCTCACAATGTAACTAAATGAAATGTATTTGTCCGGATGGATTAGGACGGTTCATGAAATTGGTGATCTTAGTCCATTAAGGTGATAAGCCCATTAATACTAACTAGTGTGCATTAATAAAATACTAAGCGTAATTAAGCAACCGACAAGCTAAGTAATTGTCATTAAGAATTAACAATTAGGATTAAGTAGTCATAACACTCCAATTATGACCAAAGTTTAACGTGTACCAAGTACGTATCTCGTTCTAAATGACTAGTGACACTAACGGTCGTAAGTGCATTCGTGGATCAAGTTAAGTGATTAAGCACTTAATAACATGTTTTAAGATATTAACGAACGTAATTAACATGGATAATGATCCCAGATTATTATCTAGCTCAGTACGCACATATACGCAGATTCGTGCAAGTATACAGTATAAATATAGTCGAAAAAGTCGGGTCGTTACACTTATTGAGATGAAGATCTACGAAAGGGTGATTAATGACTTAGTTCACCATTAATGGCTTAGCCGCAATAATGGCCACTTGGGCGGTTTCATAGGGTTACAGTTCATAGTGAACATACATGTTACCGTAAAGTGTTTTTTGGATGCAATCATTAATCGAGTAATACAGAAAATGTTGGTTATTCTTTGATCCTCAATGAGCTAGATTTAGGGTTATATTTATAGCTAAACCCTAACCCTAGATGTATCGTTAAATGATTCTAGATCCTTCCGTATCAATCCCATAAATATAGGTATTATATTTAGGAATAAGATTTCAGTTATTTAAGGATAAGATATGCTTTGTTAGCCATCTTACTTTTTCGCTAAGCAAGAGTTTACCGAATGCGCGCAATAGACATAATGCAGGACATGAGATACGTGCAACCAGCACGTGATACTCACGAAGCGCTAGGCGTAGAGGTACACGTATCATTAAGTCCCCCAGTTTAATGTGATACACGTTTCCAAAAAGTGTATGATATTAAACTCCAAAGAATATAATAAATTGATCATTACCAAAATTAGCACAAAATATATTGGAAATTATCAAAATAATCCAAAGATCGCATGTCTGCAAACATTAAATGCAGCCTCCTTGCTGTCAATCAAACGTCTGTTAATGATGACTCTGCATCGGCGGGAGTCAGTTAATTATGACAGGCTGTTAAATCCTAACTGCAAGAGTTTTGCTATCGTACACGGATGATAAGCAAACTAATGGGTTTTTCTATTGTGCACCACATCTTTACACTGCAACCCGTTAGGATTGCGACACGTGTACGGCCAGCTGTGCGCCTCACACGTTTTTTCCCTTTTTAAACCCTTAACCATTTATGCTATAAATAGGGCGACGATTTTACCAAATGTGGTAAAAAATTCACTTCTCTTCTTCTTTGCAACTCCGATCAAGTTCCGGCTAGTTTCCCGTTTCTTAAACCAGGTCAGTGCAATCTTCTATTCTCATCCCCTTGTTTAAATTGTAAATATGGCATCTTCATCTTCAACTACTTTTCAAGTCCATTCCATCTCTTCCACCCTAGACAATGAATTCGATAAAGCTATTATCGACTGGTATCCACCAATTGCTCAATACACCCCTACCCTTCCACTCACAAACCAACGAGCCCATAAACCCCCAACCAACATGGTGGCAGTCCACAATCAAACCCTAGAAGTAGGAAACACTCGCATCCCTCTGACTAACTTTTTCATGGCGGTTTTGTCGTCGTATAATTGGCCTAGGGCAAATACATCCCTGTGGTGCTGCTCGTCTGACGTTGTTTGAAATGTGGTGTAGGGAAAACAACCAAGAATCGTCGATTAACGTCTTTAAAAACATTTATCGTTACCAAGTTAATGAACACGATTGGTACAGTTTCACCGATCGGGCATCTTTTACGTCTGGCATGAAAAAAGGCTTAAATACCTCCTGGAAAGATTCTTTTTATCATGTCGATAATAAGTTCGTTCCTCAATAATACGCTAACATTCTCCAATGGCATTCTGGTGCTAACCCTACTTTTAATCCCCCCCAATGACAGTGCCAGAACAGGTACAGTTTAACCTCTGTTCTGATAAGAAACTAAGCATTCGGGTTTACCCAAACGAAGTTCTTTGCTTAGCCGGAATCTCTTCCTACTGGCAATACAATGGATTCCGTCCAGTCATATTACATAACGGAAGGGGTATAATTTTTTCTCGAAATAATTATGCATTATTACTTTTTAAGTACAGAGTATGCTAAACATTGTATGTCATTACTTGAAGAGATAAATCTTTACCAGGTTATGGTTGCAGAAAGTTTGAAAGGTTACTCTGTGAAAAAAGAAATTACTGATGAAGACGTGCCGATTAACGTTGCAGAGGATTTAAATGCTCTAGCTGAGGAAGATGTACAGCCACTTAAGCGTAGAAGCTCTGTGCGTTTAAATCCTCCAGTGAAGAATAAGAAGTCAGATGCCTCATGCTCTAAAGGTATAACATTGTATGCATACAGTTTTCATTATATTATACCTTCATTACTTGCTTGGAAACTAACACGTATGTTTTTGCATTGCCAGTTGTGAACCTTGATGAAGATGCACCCCCAACAGTGACTCTTGCTTCGCCTGCCATCAATGCACCCATGCCCACATCTGCACCCCCAGCAACGTCCGCGCCCCTTGAGTAACTGCCTGGATGCCAGTGATCTGTTCTAATCTAGCTCCACTTGCTATTATTGCGCCCTTGCCAACCAATCCTACAACTCCTGCTACCACTGGTCCTTCGATTACTTCTCTTTCAGGTCCTAAATTGAACATCAACCCTTATGCACCCATCCGCATTGATAACTTGGAATCAATTCTAAATGTTTCCATGCGTGCTGCATCGGAACAACACATGTATATGTAAGGGTGTGCTCCTGCTGACATAAGGCATGAGTTAGAGAAGATGACGCCGAACCAAAAGGCATGCTTTGATACGAAGCTATCATTTCTAACATGGGCAAGATATTGTGATCATTTTAAACAGCGAGCGTTCCCATAAGGCAGAGGTGCATCTTTCTAGGCAGTTATAGAGGAGGTTGACGACCTTAGAGTCGAAGCTTAAAGGATGAACTTTCTACTGCTAATTCCAACCTTAGAGTCGAAGCATTGAAGACAGTGGAGGCCACTGTTGAAGTTTTAAATAAGGAAAAGGCTGAGCTTCTTTTCGTACAAGTTGATCTGGTAGAGGATAACAACTCGCTCAAGGATGAACTTGCTACTGCTAATTCCAACCTTGATTTGTTATCCTTTTAGAAACAGGACATCTCTGCGCACCTTGACCGGGTGGCCACTAATCATGATTCAGCGTTAAACAATTTTGCCGCACTCAAAGCCGCTCTTCCGCAGATTGCACCGAAGGTTCTTAGATCCACTACCGTGGGCAAACTTTACTCAGATGCAATCAGGGATGTTAAAGCGTTAGAGTGGGTAAACTTTTGGAAACTCATTTTTGACAATATAGAGGTTCAGACAGATTTTCCCAAAGTTATTACTGATCAACTTGAGAACAATGCTTTAGCCAAGGTGCTCGAATCCAATCGTGCGATGGAGAACATCGAAATTAAATCCTTAATTCAATCAAGTGTTGACCCTGCGACTTCAGTGCAGGATTTGTTGGAGCTCGCAATGTGAGGATGTGAGCCATAAGGCTCGGGTGCCGCTATGGTGTGCTTTGCGAGGCGCATAGTAGTTTTTTGGAGTAGCTGGTGTACAGGTGATCCGTGGACATGTAATGTCTTTGGCCCTATACGCCCACACTTTGGGGGTACATCCGCAGGAAGCATGCTTGGTTATAGGTGCTACCTGCAACATGGATGTGCTCTCCACCTATCACAACCCGAAAATTTCTGACTAAATTTAAACCTAACTTCGACTAGTTCCGACGACTCACGAACAATTATTTGTAAATAATTACGCATTAATTTGATATATAAATATTATTATTATTATTAATATTTTTTAAAACAATATATCAATAATTAATATCATTATTATCAGTATTGTTATTATATTATTATTATTATTATCAAAATTATTATTACTATTCATCATTTATTATTATTATTATTATTATGATTAATATGATTATTAATATCATTAACATAATTTATATTATAATCATTATTATTATTAAGAGTATTATCATTACTAATAGTATTATTATTAGTATTATTATTGTTGTTAAATTAATACAACTTATTATTAATAATAATAATAATAATAATAATAATAATAATAATAATAATAATATTATTATTATTATTATTATTATTATTATTATTATTATTATTATTGATAAATATCATTAACCTTGTTATTAATATTATTATTGTTATTATCATTAATAAAATTATTATTATCATTTTTATAAATTATTATTATCATTATCATTATTATAATTTATATTATCATTATTATTATTATTATTACTTTTATTATTATTAATAATATAAAATTACTATTATTAATATCAATTAAAAATAAATCAAAAGGTAAAAGATATGTACTACATCTTTTTATTTTTTTATTTACTCGTGATCCAGCTTATTTTTTTATTTATTTATCTGCTTTTGAATTATTATTTTTTTCTTCCAGATCATGATCGAGTATTTTTTTAATTCTTTTTATTATTTTTCCCCCTTTTCTTCTTAAGTTTGCTGAATGTCGACACAATTTATTTGTATAAAGCATTTGATTAATTCTGGTTTATTGACAAAAATCATTCAAGTTTCCACTATCAATTATCAATTATACTCACTAGTAACTATTAGATTAAACAGAAAAAAATAAATAAAAGTTCGCTACCTCTGTTCTTGAACTCAGAATAACAAAAGATCGATTTCGAATGATTTTTCAAAATGTATAAATGTAGTGTTGTTAGGAATCTTCTTCTCAAACTTCCTGTAAAGTTACAGCCTTCAATTTCAATTATTCAATTCGAGTTTTCGAGTCAAAGTTTTAATTTCAAAAATTCAACTCAATGTTCATGAGGAAATTCGAAGTTTTCTTGATATTTCAGGTTTAATTGAGTAGTCAAAAAGTTTCTATGAATTATTTACAATATAATTCATGTTGTAATTATAATCTGAAACGACCTAAACTTCAAAATCAAGTTTTTGGTTTATATTTTTTTTCGCGTAAATAGGCTGCTGCTGCAGCTTCTCTTTTGATTTTTATTTTTATTCAATCAGTAACTTAATGTTTATGTTCAATTTGGAATATAAAAACAGACACATAAAATGTTGATTTCAATCCCTGGGTTCGAGTTTGATCTTGATGATGAATAAGAAAATAGGAAATGGTTAACAGGTTTAAAATAAATAAGTTTTGAATAAAAACATATAGATAAGCACAGACGGATGGGTTGATAGGTTGACAGGTTAGCGAGAGGTCGCGAGTTCGAGCCCGGGCAAGGGCTTTTATTTTTTAAAAAGCTTGATACATTAAGGTTGCATTATTATTATTATTATTATTATTATTATTATTATTATTATTATTATTATTATTATTATTATTATTATTATTATTATTATTATTATTATTATTATTATTGTTGTTGTTGTTGTTGTTATTGTTATTATTATTATTATTAATATTAAAAACATAATTATTATTATCACTAATATAACTAATATTATTATTATTATTATCATTATTACTAGTATTATACTATTAGTATTATTATCACTAACTTCATAAGTATTATTATTATTGTTAAATTATTGTTATTGTCATTTTTCTCTTATAAATTTTATTATTATTATTATTATTATTATTATTATTATTATTATTATTATTATTATTATTATTATTATTATTATTATTATTATTATTATTATTATTATTATCACTAATATATGTATTATTATTATTATTATTATTATTATTATTATTATTATTATTATTATTATTATTATTATTATTATTATTATGATAAGAATTATTATTATTATTATTTTGAAAACAATACAAATTATTATTATTATTATCATTGTTATTAGTACTAGTATCATTTTAAAGTATTATTATTAATGTTATCATTATTATTATTACTAATATGATTATTTTTATTAGTATTATTATTATTATTAAAAAGTATTATCATTATTATCATTTTTTACAAAAATTACTATTTTTGCTATCATCAAAACTATATTATTATTATTATTATTATTTTTAAAACCTTATTATGATTATTATCATTTTTACTACTAGTATTATTGTTATTATACAAGTCTTTATTCAGTAACATTATTAATATTATTTTATCAAATAAATACTTATATATAGAATATATATAAAAGTATATATACAGAAATATATAACAATTAAAATAACATATATAAACTTATTCGATTACAAGTATATGTGTTAATATATATACTTGATATTGGTTCGTGAATCCGAGGTCAACTCTGTACTTGTTCATTGCCATCTTATGCATATTTTCTACATACTATCGTATCATATCGTGAGTTTCATTTGCTCCCTTTTTATCTATATTTTTGGGCTCAGAATACATGTACTATTTTTATAACTGATAGACACAAGTACAAACTATTATACGACCAACATGAGTACATTTATTGTGTTCATTTGAAACATACAAAACCCTGCTTTGTAATATCATTAATTGCTAGATAATGAAGAGGCAAACGGAATTATTATAAACAGCGCTATTGGGAGTAACGTCCCGCACTGTTGACCTCTAATCAATTGGTGGTATAATAATGATCTCGACAATTACATATGTATTGTTACGGGGTAAAATCGTTTAGGTTTGATATTATACGCTAATGGCATACTTTTGATATACATGATATATCGTCTTTTATTAAATCTTGTGATCTATTACTGAAATTATTATTTTTGACAAACCTATGAACTCACTCAACCTCGTGTTGTCTTTTTAAAGCATGTTTATTCTCAGGTACTTAAATATTGCTTTCGCTGTATATCTGCTGCTTTGATGATGATTTCTTGCCATGCTTGGAGTCTTCATGCAATACTTACCAATTCATTTAAAAACATTTAATGCTCTAAATACAATGTAATCTATTTATCTTCAGCTACAAAACTCAATAAAACGTCTCATATAGAGTCGTTCTCGTTTTTACAACTGTGATTTGATATAATTAGTCACAAATACCCCATGCCCTATTTGGGGGTGTGACAGAAATGGTATCAGAGCAGTTTGTTGTAGAGAACCAGGATTGCATTTTATGTGTGCCTTATACAATTAGCTACCTTAGCAATGTAGGACTACAACTTTCCTTGACTATAGTGCCTTTAATTGTTACCTTTAATTGTTAAATGCTACACTATACCTTAGAAACTTTACTTATTAAATTCTTTAATCTTTCTTAGAAAGCCTAGCCAACCTAAGAATTCTGCTCACTCTCCTAAGTACTATCCAATTCCACCACCACATTTAAATGCGACACCATGATTTCTGAAATTCTCGACATTCCTTGTCATCTATCATAGTTTTGTGTATTACATATGTATTACATGAAATGTTATCCATGATTATTGAAATCTCTACTATTCATATTCATTACTTTCAAAATCTTCGCTTTCTCGTTATTTTTAATCATTGAACTTTCTTGACGGATGGCGTCTACGAAACTCTAGAATGGAAGGGTTTGGATTACCGATTTAAAGGATCCTATAGCTCAAGCCCCTAGACCTGATAAATATCATTAACCTTGTTATTAATATTATTATTATTATCATTAATAAAATTATTATTATCATTTTTATAAATTATCATTATCATTATTATAATTTATATTATCATTATTATTATTATTATTACTTTTATTATTATTAATAATATAAAATTACTATTATTAATATCAATTAAAAATAAATCAAAAGGTAAAAGATATGTACTACATCTTTTTATTTTTTTATTTACTCGTGATCCAGCTTATTTTTTTTTTTTTATCTGCTTTTGAATTATTATTTTTTTCTTCCAGATCATGATCGAGTATTTTTAAAATTTTTTTAATTATTTTTTCCCCTTTTCTTCTTAAGTGTGCAGAATGTCGATACAATTTATTTGCATAAAGCATTCGATTAATTCTGGTTTGTTGACAAAAATCATTCAAGTTTCCACTATCAATTATCAATTATACTCACTAGTAGCTATTAGATTAAACAGAAAAAATAAATAAATAAATGTTCGCTAGCTCTGTTCTTGAACTCAGAATAACAAAAGATCGATTTCGAATGATTTTTCAAAATGTATAAATGTAGTGTTGTTAGGAATCTTCTTCTTAAACTTCCTGTAAAGTTACAGCCTTCAATTTCAATTATTCAATTCGAGTTTTCGAGTCAAAGTTTTAATTTCAAAAAGTCAACTCAATGTTCATGAGGAAATTCGAAGTTTTCTTGATATTTCAGGTTCAATTGAGTAGTCAAAAAGTTCTTATGAATCATTTACAACATAATTCATGTTGTAATTATAATCTGAAACGACCTAAAATTCAAAATCAAGTTTTTAGTTTATATTTTTTTTCTTCGCATAAACAGACTGCTGCTGCAGTTTCTCTTTTGATTTTTATTATTATTCAATCAGTAACTTAATGTTTATGTTCAATTTGGAATCTAAAAATAAACACATAAAATGTTGTTTTCAATCCCTGGGTTCGAGTTTGATCTTGATGATGAAGAAGAAAATAGGAAATAGATAACGGGTTTAAAATAAATAAGTTTTGAATAAAAACAGATAGATAAGCACAGACGGATGGTTTGATGGGTTGACGGGTTAGCGAGAGGTCGCGGGTTCGAGCCCGGGCAAGGGCTTTTATTTTTTAAAAAGCTTGATACATTAAAGTAGCATTTTTATTATTATTATTATTATTATTATTATTATTATTATTATTATTATTATTATTATTATTATTATTATTATTATTATTATTAATATTATTATTATTATTATTATTATTATTATTATTATTATTATTATTATTATTGTTGTTGTTGTTGTTGTTGTTGTTATTCTTGTTGTTGTTGTTGTTATTATTATTATTACTAATATTAAAAACATAATTATTATTATCACTAATATAACTAATATTATTATTATTATCATTATTACTAGTATTATACTATTAATATTATTATCACTAACTTTATAAGTATTATTATTATTGTTAAATTATTGTTATTGTTATTTTTCTCTTATAATAATAATAATAATAATAATAATAATAATAATAATAATAATAATAATTATTATTATTATTATTATTTTTATTATTATTATTATTATTATTATTATTATTATTATTATATTTGTTATCACTAATATATGTATTATTATTATTATTATTATTATTATTATTATTATTATTATTATTATTATTATTATTATTATTATTATTATTATTATTATTATTATTATTATTATTATTATTTTGAAAACAATACTAATGGTGTATCCTAGGAGATACACGCATAAAAACATCATTTTTATACAGAAAACTCGATCAAAGAGCACAAGACATAATGAAATTTGGCAGTTTTCAGAGTTTGCCGCCCAGCGTCCAGCAGGCCGCCCAGCGTCAAGCGTAAGCCCTGCAGGCAGCTTCTATGCATAAGCCCTTTAACTTAGCGCGTGAACGGCTCGCAGCCATGTCAGCACACGCCACCTACATTCCGGATACTTCACATAACAGAACCATTCAGTGATTGACACGTGTATCCCGTGAATTTCAGACATTCTACGCCTATAAATAGACCCCCTGGGTCACCACATTTTAGAGGATTCTGATCTGAACTTCAGTCAGAGAGAAGTACACTTTCTCTCTCACACAGTTCTTTCTCACTCTAAAACAACATTGGCCGCTTAGCAGCAGTGCGCTAGACGGATCCTTACAGACTGATCCACAGATTGATTGAGGCCACCCCACAGATCTTATATCTGTGTTCCGGGTCTGCAGAGATTATTTCTCAAGGGCAAACAACAATAAACAGTATATGCCATGCGCTGAGCAGCTAATCTTCCGTACTAGTACCTTACAGCCGCTATACGGAAAATCGTACTAACAGATGGCGCCACCCGTCTCAAAGACCACCAAAACCACCAAGAGCACGAAGGCAACTGAAATAACCTCATCGAAAACAACACTTGAACCAGTCGATGAAAACCTCATTGAAAATATACCAGTTGATCAGTTAACTCTTGAAGAGACTTCCGTTGAAGAAGAAGATCATTTAAACACTGACACAGCAGATGATCAAGTTCATGAAACCATACCACGATTGAGAAAACCATGGATGGGGGGTCCCAGCACATGAATATGGAAGGCCAGGCGAGGAACACATAATGTCTCTTTCAAGAAGACTTCTGATGTGAACGCTAGGCATAACAGCAAAGGAAAGTCAATTTCCAAATCATAATTGTCCAAGCTATTCAATCAGTTGAATGCTTTAGTAGATGATACAGACAATCAACACAATGATGAGGGATTTTTGGATGATGATTGGAATATTGAAGAAGAAGGTGAACAGTTCTTTATGACTGAAGAAATGGCAAGCAAGTTACTGGATGGAATTTTAACTAAAACAGCGCCATCACGATTTAAACAAAAGTTAGCACAACCAACCATCCGTGCAACAGCTGTGGATAATTTGTTTGCTTTAATTACTGGTGATGAAGCTATCAAACCACCAGCAATGGCAGAATCAACACAGTGTTTTATTCCTCGAATTGCAGATTATCCATTACCAAGAAATTTAGGAATTCCATCAATTGGTGTTTATGATGGTACAACAGATCCGGAGGATTTTCTGACTATGTTTGAAGGAGTTATGAGGTTGCAGCATTGGGAAGATGAAACTGCGTGCCATATGTTTCCAATGGTACTGCAAAAAATTGAAGGTATTTCGTATGCCCGAGAGACATATTAAATTAATGTGGCTAACATGTTATGATCCAAGTCGGGTCATACCCAATAAAAAACTTACCGACACCTTATTCTTATTTATCTTAACGATTGAATCATTGATTAAATACGCGACACTGAATTTTAAGGAAAAGGTTTCTTAAATAATATTACTTGATATGTTTATATAAGTTATGGAATAACTTATATAACAAGGATTTAATTATTTATAGGTTAAATAATTTATTAAGTTATGTTACATTTTATAAAATTGGTTTTACAAAATATACATAACAAATAATATACAAGTTTATAAAATGTGTTTTATAAAATCATGTTTTATAAAAACTGATTTTATAAATTCAGTTTTATATTCCACAAGTATATTATATGTGTTCAAATGGTAGTAGCATAGGGAGTTTAAGAACATGCACAAGATTCTTCATTGAATGGGACATACTTTTTCAAGTCTCTATAAGCATGCTCCTTGACTAAATGCCATACCATACATGCAAAGATATCAAGTTTTAGTGCAAAAAAACTGCCTTCTGCAGCTGTTTCAGTCGTGGCCTTTGAGGGTCAAAAGGAAGATCATTTTCTTCTTTGCAAGCTAGTTTTTCAAGTGTCAATTAATCCTAACATAAGTACTAAGTGTTGGTATCAAGTTTAGGGTATAATCTCGTGAGGTTTCATGCTTTTGAGGCTTGCATTCTCATCATCTTTTCAACCTACTGCTGTTTAGAAAATTGGGTGTAAGAGCAAAGGGTTTTGAGCTTGTTCAAAGGTGATTAAGGGTCTTAATTCCTAACAAGTTTAAGGGTGGTGTTGGTACACAATAGCTTGAGGTTCTATCATCTTCTTGTTCTTCAATATCACCCTCAATTAACTTGAGGAGGTAATAATCTTCTTCTTATACTTGTTTTATATGTGAGCATTAATCCATGACTTGATATGAATATGGGATTTAACTTAAATGGCTTAACATGTTAACATGTACTTTACTTAATGCTTCCGCTCGTTTTAACTACATTAAATTGGTTTAATGATTAAGTTAACTAGATTAACATGTTGTTTATGAAACTTGTTAAATTCCATCAATGGTATCTAGAGCCGAGGTCTATGGATTATGCTTCTTATATGGTCTTTAAACCCACTATATTTGCATTCCATGTACATGCATGAATATGGAATGTAAAAATGTTCGGGTTTGGGTGGGTTTGTGCATTTGGCTGATTTCTAAAGAGGTTCCAAGAGGGTTTGGAACTTGCAAATTGGTCATATTTGTTGTATGTTGTAGTTCACAATCAATGCCTTGACCTTATGATTGAATGCATGTGTGTTTGAATGATTTGTATTTATTCATTTAATATGTAATATTAATTCATTCATTTGGTTTGTAATAATTTTCATTTGGTTATGTAATTTATTTTATATTTGGTATGTAAAATAGATTAGGTTGTAATTTCATTTTTTAGACAAAATGTTTTAGGATATATTTTGTAAAATGATGAAGATTATGAAGACTTGAAGAACACAAGAAGAAGAATTTGGATGCAAGATTAAGTGGGAGATTTAAAATCTCCTACTTTGTGTTATAACCCTTACCGGTAGCATTTGTTTTTGGCTAAACAAATGTCTACCAAATTGGCTTGATTGTGAACATGTTTGATTTGCATGTGTGGTTATTTATTGTGTTTGTATGTTTGGTTGCTACAAGTAAATCACAAGTTAACAACAATCAAAATGACAATTTAATTGGTTAAATTAGACATTATTAACACATGCAAAATAACAATTTAATTGGTTAAATTAGGAATGGCTAAAAGGATTTAATAATTGGTTATTAAAACATAATAAATGGTTTATTATCAAAGTAGTAAAATTGGATTTATTACATGACATGAAAATGGATTTCAAATGAACCATACACTAAATGCATGTTGGTGTATGGTATAAAAGTTTTCTCAAACTTGAATTAAACAAAACTTAAAACCCTTTACACACTAGGTTAACAAGTTTAAACGCCATCATATTGTATGACACTTAGATGTATTAGGGAACTTATAATGGGATAAAGGTCACCTAACCGTTATGAGCAAACTAATATGATTAAGGTAAATTTCGCACACTTGTGGGATAAAGGTCACCTAACCACTTGTATGTTAAGTTTACATGTCTATACAAGTAGGACGACTTGATTTGGAAATCATGAACTTAGGGTCGCCGAAGCATGATGAACAAATAGGCGTTGATGGGATAATATGCCATGCAAAAGGATTGCATGATCCCATAACTTAGAAGTTGTAAAAGGATTGCAATTATCATATAATGACTACCTAGCTAAATCAAATGACGGGATAAAGGTCACCTAACCGAAATTTGGTTTACCGTTGGATTCTAAATTTTAATAAATATCAATTGGATTTAAAGGGTATTGATTGTTAAATTAAAATTAATACTTAAACAACTTTGTTAAATTTTGTAGATGGCCGCCAATAACAACAACATTCCAAACGCACCTATCAACTTTAACAACCTATCGTTGAGGTCAATCCTCGAAAATGAAAAACTCAACCATACGAACTTCATGGATTGGTTCCGCAATCTTAGAATTGTCCTCAAACTTGAGGATAAGGCGTATGTGTTGGAAGACCCCATTCCCGATCAACCGGACGAGGATGATACAGAAGGCATGGATTATTGGGAGAAATATTGCACCGATTCGTTGCAAGTTTGTTGCCTCATGCTTGGGACTATGATACCCGAACTCCAAAAGGACTTCGAGCATCATAGTGCATATGACATGATCACACAGTTGAAGGAGATGTTCCTTCAACAAGCTCATGTGGAGCGCTTTGAAACGGTCCGAGGGCTTCATGCATGTCGGATGGACGACACCCAATCCGTTTCATCTTATGTCCTTAAGATGAAAAGCCTAATTGATCGAGCGAACCGTCTAAATTGCAACGTGTCTAATGAATTAGCCACAGACCTTATCCTTAACTCATTGTCAAAGAGGTTTGACACATTCGTGTTAAATTATAACATGAATGGTTGGGATAAAAGCATTGGCGAATTACATGCCATGCTTAAGACGGCCGAAGCGAGCATGGGTAAAAGGGCTTCACCCATGTTTATGATCAATGAAGGTGGGTCCAAAAACAATAACACTTCTAAGCCGAAGGCGGCTAAGAGGAAAGGACCCGCCTACCAAGGCAAGGGCAAGGGAAAGGGGAAGATGGTTACCCCAACCAACAATAACAAGAAGCAAAAGTTTGCCGGTAAAGCTAACCCCAAGGAAGATCCGTGCTTCGGTTGCGGTGAAATGGGTCACTGGAAATGAAACTGCCCGGTCTACCTTAAGGAGTTGAAGGAAAAGAGGGATGCAGGCCAAACCTCAGGTAATGTATATATGGTATACATTGAGCTTAGTGTTACTTCTTCTAATACATGGGTATTAGACACAAGATGTGGAACTCATATTTGCAATTCTTTGCAGGGGTTCAAAAGAAGTGATCAGGATACGGGAACAACAAGTCTCTTCATGGGAAATGGAGCAAGGGTGCAAGTGAAAGCTCAAGGAGACTTTGTTTTGTAGCTACCAAGTGGTTTGGAGCTTATTTTGAAAAATGTTTTGTATGCACCCGATTTATCACGAAACATTATTTCTGTATCCCGTTTAAAACAAAATGGTTTTAATCTTAATTTCATTAATGATGATATCCATATTTCTTTAGATAATGTGTTCTATTTTAAGGCTTCGCCTTCGAATGGTATTTATGAATTGGTTCATGATGACACATCATACAATAGCTCAATGTTCCATGCAAACACCAAGAAACTCAAAAGGGATTTGAGTAATTCCTACTTATGGCATTGTCGCCTTGGTCACATAAACAAGAATCAAATGCATACACTTCAAAAGAATGGCCTTTTGAAATCAAATGAACTAGACTCGTTTGATGTATGTGAATCCTGTTTACAAGGCAAAATGACTAAAGCACCTTTCAAAGGGACCTATGAAAGGGCTAAGGACTTATTGGGATTAATACATTCGGATGTATGTGGACCCTTTAAGCCCATAACTAGGAATGGTGAAAGATACTTCCTTACTTTCATTGATGACTTCAGTCATTTCGGATATGTCTACTTATTGAGACACAAGGACGAAACTTTTGAAGCATTCAAAGAATATCAAAATGAAGTACAAAATCAACTCAATAAGACAATCAAGGTACTTCGTACCGATAGAGGAGGTGAATACCTAAGCGATGCTTTCCAAGATCATCTTAAAGGTTGTGGGATTATCTCATAACTTACTCCTCCTGGAACACCCCAACTTAATGGAGTTTCTGAAAGGAGGAACCGTACCCTTATGGATATGGTTCGATCTATGATGGCAAGAAGCTCGTTACCTCTATCATTTTGGGGTTATAGCCTATGCTCCGCGGCTCGTATTTTAAATATCGCCCCAACCAAGAAAGTAGAACGAACTCCTCATGAGATGTGGTTTAGAAAACCTCCATTTCTATCATACTTAAAAGTATGAGGATGTGAAGCTTACCCTAAGCGTTACGTCCCTAATAAGTTGAATGCTCGATCCACGAAGTGTATCTTCATAGGATATCCCAAGGATGATATGGGATACTATTTCTATGATCCAACCGAGCAAAATGTATTTGTTGCTCGAAAGGCTGAATTCCTTGAAACTAAGTTCCTAATTTAAGGAAATCGTGAAAGGAAGATAGATCTTGAAGAGGTTCAAGATCAAGTAGATGATACACAATTGGTTGACACTAGCACTCAACATGAAAATGTTGAGAGTGATCAAATGAATGATAAAAATACATAAGACGTTTGCAAATCTGGTAGGATTAGTAATCCTCCTGAGAGATATGGGTTTCTCATGGATAGTTGCTATGTGGTTGATTTGGATGAACCAACAAACTACCAAGATGCTTTATCAAGGATTGATAAGGATAAATGGCAGGAAGCCATGAACGCTGAGATGCAATCCATGTATGACAACCAAGTTTGGGAACTTTTTTACAACCTACTGGCTCAAGGCTAGTTGATTGTAAATGGCTTTTCAAAATGAAAACCGACATACATGCAAACTTGGATACATATAAGGCTAGACTTGTAGCAAAAGGTTTCACTCAAACTCAAGAGATTGACTATGATGAAACTTTTTCGCCTGTGGCAATGCTAAAGTCTATTAGGATATTATTTGCCATTGCTGCTCATTATGATTACAAAATATGGTAAATGGATGTCAAGACCGCTTTCCTAAATGGATATCTTATGGAAGATGTCTATATGGTTCAGCCTGAAGGTTTTGTTGATCCGAAATATCCTAAAAAGGTATGCAAGTTAAAGAAGTCAATCTACGGATTGAAACAAGCATCTAGAATGTGGAATCATCGTTTTAATGAGGAAGCCGAGAAATTTGGCTTCATTAAAAATGGTGATGAAGCTTGTGTATATAAGAAAGCTAGTGGGAGCACTATCATGTTCCTTGTACTATATGTGGATGATATATTGTTATTTGGAAATGATATTCCAGCAATGCAAGGAGTTAAAACTTGGCTAAGTAAATGCTTCTCCATTAAGGATCTTGGAGAAGCACAATACGTTTTGGGGATTGGTGTAGTGACCCGAACTTTTCCATGTTCTTATATATTAAATGAAATTGATATTTACATGATTAAATGTTTCCAACATGCTAAGCAATCAAACTTGTTAAGACTTGATTAATTGAAATAGGTTTCATATAGACAATTGACCACCCAAGTTGACCGGCGATTCACGAACGTTAAAACTTGTAAAAACTATATGATGACATATATATGGATATATATATATATATATATATATATATATATATATATATATATATATATATATATATATATATATATATATAGTTAACATGATATTATGATAAGTAAATATATCATTAAGTATATTAACAATGAACTACATATGTAAAAACAAGACTACTAACTTAATGATTTTGAAACGAGACATATATGTAACGATTATCGTTGTAACGACATTTAATGTATATATATCATATTAAGATATATTAATACATTATGATATCATGATAATGTAATAATTTAACATCTCATTTGATTTAATAAACAATGGGTTAACAACATTTAACAAGATTGTTAACCTAAAGGTTTCAAAACAACATTTAAATGTAACGACTAACGATGACTTAACGACTCAGTTAAAATGTATATACATGTAGTGTTTTAATATGTATTCATACACTTTTGAAAGACTTCAAGACACTTATCAAAATACTTCTACTTAACAAAAATGCTTACAATTACATCCTCGTTCAGTTTCATCAACAATTCTACTCGTATGCACCCGTATTTGTACTCGTACAATACACAGCTTTTATATGTATGTACTATTGGTATATACACTCCAATGATCAGCTCTTAGCAGCCCATGTGAGTCACCTAACACATGTGGGAACCATCATTTGGCAACTAGCATGAAATATCTCATAAAATTACAAAAGTATGAGTAATCATTCATGACTTATTTACATGAAAACAAAATTACATATCCTTTATATCTAATCCATACACCAACGACCAAAAACATATATAAACACTTTCATTCTACAATTTTCTTCATCTAATTGATCTCTCTCAAGTTCTATCTTCGAGTTCTAAGTGTTCTTCATAAATTCCAAAAGTTCTAGTTTCATAAAATCAAGAATACTTCCAAGTTTGCTAGCTTACTTCCAATCTTGTAGAGTGATCATCCATCCTCAAGAAATCTTTATTATTTACAGTAATATATCTTTCTAATACCAGGTAATACTCATATTCAAACTTTAATTCAATTTCTATAACTATAACAATCTTATTTCGAGTGAAAATCTTACTTGAAATTGTTTTCGTGTCATGATTCTGCTTCAAGAACTTTCAAGCCATCCAAGGATCCTTTGAAGCTAGATCCATTTTTCTCATTTCTAGTAGGTTTATCCAAGGAACTTGAGGTAGTAATGATGTTTATAACATCATTCGATACATACATAAAAAGCTGTCTTATTCAACGTTATAAACTTGTAATCACTAGAACATAGTTTAGTTAATTCTAAACTTGTTCGCAAATAAAGTTAATCCTTCTAACTAGACTTTTAAAATCAACTAAACACATGTTCTATATCTATATGATATGCTAACTTAATGATTTAAAACCCGGAAACACGATAAACATCATAAAACTGGATATACGCCGTCGTAGTAAAACCGGGGGCTGTTTTGGTTGGGATAATTAAAAGCTAAGAAGAACTTTGATTTAAAAGCTATACTTCTGGAAAAATGATTTTTCTTATGAACATGAAAATATATCCAAAAATCATGGTTAAACTCAAAGTGAAAGTATGTTTTTCAAAATGGTCATCAAGATGTCGTTCTTTCGACGAAAATGACTACCTCTTTCAAAAATGACTTGTAACTTATATTTTCGACTATAAACTTATACTTTTTCTATTTATATTCATAAAGTTAAGTTCAATACGAAACAGTGGCCACTGGAATCACTCAAAACGGATTAGAAACGAAGAAATGGCGAGTAAAACAAGATTGATAAAAACTACTCATTTAACTACGTGAAAGTTAGTAATAAATCTATTCCAAACATAACCTAATCAACTTATATTGTATATTATGTAATCTTGAGATACCATAGACACATATACATTGTTTTGACCTATCATGTCGACCCATCTATATATATATATATTGCGGAACAACCATAGACACTCTATATGTGAATGTTGGAGTTAGCTATACAGGGTTGAGATTGATTCCAAAATATATATATAGTTTGAGTTGTGATCAATACTGAGATACGTATACACTGGGTCGTGGATTGATTCAAGATAATATTTATCGATTTATTTCTGTACATATAACTGTGGACAACTAGTTGTAGGTTACTAACGAGGACAGCTGACTTAATAAACTTAAAACATCAAAATGTATTAAAAGTGTTGTAAATATATTTTGAACATACTTTGATATATATGTATATATTGTTATAGGTTCGTGAATCAACCAGTGGCCAAGTCTTACTTCCCGACGAAGTAAAAATCTGTGAAAGTGAGTTATAGTCCCACTTTTAAAATCTAATATTATTGGGATGAGAATACATGCAGGTTTTATAAATGATTTACAAAATAGACACAAGTACGTGAAACTACATTCTATGGTTGAATTATCGAAATCGAATATGCCCCTTTTTATTAAGTCTGGTAATCTAAGAATTAGGGAACATACACCCTAATTGATGCGAATCCTAAAGATAGATCTATTGGGCCTAACAAACCCCATCCAAAGTACCGGATGCTTTAGTACTTCGAAATTTATATCATGTCCGAAGGAGGATCCCGGAATGATGGGGATATTCTTGAATATGCATCTTGTTAATGTTGGTTACCAGGTGTTCACCATATGAATGATTTTTATCTCTATGTATGGGATGTGTATTGAAATATGAAATCTTGTGGTTTATTGTTATGATTTGATATATATAGGTTAAACCTATAACTCACCAACATTTTTGTTGACGTTTAAAGCATGTTTATTCTCAGGTGAATACTAAGAGCTTCCGCTGTTGCATACTAAAATAAGGACAAGATTTGGAGTCCATGTTTGTATGATATTATGTAAAAACTGCATTCAAGAAACATATGTCGATGTAATATATTTCTATTGTAAATCATTATGTAATGGCCGTGTGTAAACAGTATATTTTAGATTATCATTATTTGATAATCTACATAATGCTTTTGAAACCTTTATTGATAAAATAAAGGTTATGGTTGTTTTAAAAATGAATGCAGTCTTTGAAAAACGTCTCATATAGAGGTCAAAACCTCGCAACGAAATCAATTAATATGGAACGTTTATAATCAATATGAACGGGACATTTCAATTGGGATCTACAAGAATAAATCTAAGAAACTGATAGGTTTGAATCAAAGTGCATACATTGAAAAGGTCTTGAAAAGGTTCAAGATGGAGAACTCTAAGAGTGGTTTGGTACCTATTCAAAGAGGAATGCCTCTCAGTTCATCTTAGTGTCCTACCACAAAAGATGAACAAGAGAGAATGAAGAGAGTCCCGTATGCATCTTCTATTGGGTCAATCATGTATGCAATGATATGTACTAGACCGGATGTGTCATGCGCCCTAAGCTTGACAAGTAGATACCAGAATAACCCAGGAAACAATCGTTGGATTGCGGTTAAAAGTATATTGAAATACCTTAGGAGGACTAAGGATATGTTTCTAATATATGAATCTGGTGAGGAGGAACTCGCTGTAAAAGGTTATGTGGATGCAAGTTTCCAGACTGATCGAGATGATTCTCGATCACAATCCGGTTATGTCTTCACATTAAATGGTGGTGCGGTCTCTTGGAAGAGTTCAAAACAGGATGTTGTTGCCTTATCCACTACAGAGTCGGAGTACATTGCCGCATCATTGGCAGCTCAGGAAGCTGCATGGATGAAGAAATTCATCGATGACTTAGGAGTAGTCCCTTCCATTCAGGACCCTCTTGAGATCTTTTGTGACAACGAGGGTGCGATAGCATAAATCAAGGAACCTCGTGCTCACCAAAAGACCCGTCACATTGAGCGGAGATTCAACTACATAAGGGATGAAGTTGAAAAGGGAAAGATATGTATTCGCAAAGTTCACACAGATCTAAATATAGCGGATCCTCTCACGAAGCTCTTACATGGAGCAAAACATGCAGGACATATTTGTGCATTAGGGCTTCAACATTCTAGTGATTGGTCATGATCTGTTTTAAGTATTTTAATAGAACGAAATTTGTTCAAACTCATTAATATAATTATGGTATTAATTTATTAATATTGAGTCATGTTCCTATTTTGCGTATTTTATCCATGAATAAGAAATTATTCTAAATTCCGTAGTCGATCACGTTTGTGGGAACAAGTGTGAGGTTTAGACTATTATGAACTTGGATTGGTATACATTCACGGGATGAATGTGGGGTAAGGTTGCAACCAAGGTTCATAGATATTTGTGGGATACAAATATTGGAAGACCCGCCCTCAAGATTTACTAAATGGAGCCTTTGTGGTTGATCACATGTAATCTTGAGTAAAGGCGAATATCATTGTATCCTCTGACCTGAGATACATATTGTGATGACCCGGGAATTTCCGAGCAAATTTAAACTTTAATCTTTATATGTTTCCGACACGATAAGCAAAAATCTGTAATGTTAAGTCTCGAAAGTTTATGAAATCTATATTCATGTAATCATTTACCTTTTGATTTGTGCCCGACGATTCACGAACAGTTGTGCGTAATTAAAAATGTAAAAATAATAATAATAACTTAGTAATATTAGAATGAATAGATATATATATATATATATATATATATATATATATTTATATATATATATATATATATATATATATATATATATATATATATATATATATATATATATATATATATGATATGAAACTATATGTGTATGATTCTTATCAATAAATACTATTATATAGTAATATATAAAAACGTATGAATATTAAATATTTAATATATAATATCATATAAAGTTTATGATAAAATGTAATTACAAGTTAAAAATATATTGTTATAATTGCTTTTATTATTAACATCAATATCTGTAGTATTAATATTAGTATATAAAAATAGAAACATGTAAATTGTTATATCTTAATTATAAGTTATATTATTATTAGACATTATTATTACGTTATCATTAACAAGTATTATTATTATTATTATAGTTATCTTTATTATTATTATTATTATAAAATAATACAATTTATTATTATCATTAATTATATTATTAATACTCTCATCATTATTATTAATTATTATCAAACTTATCTTTTATTAAAACTTTCATTATTGTATTAGTATTATTATTTCTCTTTATTATTTTACAATTGTTAGTATTAGTATTCTTATTAGTGATAACGTTATCAATATTAACATTTGTATTTAATATTACTGTGAATATTATTATTAATAACTATTATTATCGGTATGATTATTATTATATTAATAGTAGTAATATAACTATATCAGTTAATTATCAAAAATAAGAGTTAGAGATAAATATATATATATACTAATAAATAATCAATATATATAAACACAATTACATATGAATACATATATACACATATAGAAAATATAGAATTTTAAATAAACAGATATAGATACACATGTATATACAAACATATACATACAGTAGAAGTAAGGGAACGTATTCAGTTACTTACACAAATCCTAGTGTGATTAAATTGTCAAACGCATACAAAGCAGAATCAATCAACTAAAACAATCCAAAATCTGTTAGGTATCACTATCTCAAAACAAATTGAAACTCCTTTATCTGTTTCACGTCCCTATCTGATGTATTTTTTTTTATTTCCTTGTACTACATCAGATTCTTTGTCGAGCTAAATGGTGAATCCTTTAGAGCATCAACATCTCAATTCGATACACAACAAACTAGGATTTATTATATGTATTATTATCTATTCAATCACTCAGACCCAGACCACCGTAGGTCACCACCGTTCACCATCAAAGACTATAAACTATAAATCTCTCTCCCTCTTAATATTTGAAACCGAGAACTTGATGCAACCATTCGCCACCTTCCTTGTTCTTTTCTTTTCTTTTACACTTGCCAACACGACCACCTTGAATCACCATGAACAAACCATCTCTCTATTCTTTTTCTCTCTCTCTCATCACCATCATTATCATGATCGACTTCATACATATATATCACCACCTGCTTGTTTCATCCTTTCCTGTCGAGCAAGGATAAAAAAAAAAATCAAAACCCAAAGTTGTTTTTTTTTCTATTTTTCTTTTTCCAACATAAACCCATGGCCCATTACGAATTGAAGATTAACATAAATCGTAGGGATAATTATTTCTGCTTCTATTCTGTCGAGAATAACAGCAAGAATTGCTACTGCAACTGGTTCTTTTTGAAAGAGGCGATTAATAAGAAGATAAAAATAATAAACATGAAAGAAGATACGTGTATAAATTATTGCTGCAACTGGTCGAGGATATTTTTCTGTTTTACACTACTTGTGTCCTCTCTTTTCCTTTGTGGCTGACAAACAATGATCAAAAATAACCCCACAATCCATCGATAGGGTTTAAATTGAATCAAACTAGCTGGCCTTCGAATTCATTAGTGAACCGGGTGCTACTATCTAGTTGGGCCATGATCAAATAATTGTTTCTTGATGGGCTATGGCTCCATTATACTATCTGCTTAAATCGCCCATCAGAGTGATGATGACGGACAACATATTAGGTTTGATGATGAAGAGGGTTAAGAAAAACTGAAAATGGAGGAACGGTTAGGAGAGTGTGTTACGAATGGAGGATCGCGGGTTCAATTCCCTACAAGGACTGTTTTTTTTATAAAACCCTAAGAGGTAGCCTATTTTCATTTATATTATTATTATTATTATTATTATTATTATTATTATTATTATTTATTATTATTATTGTTATTATCATTGTTATTATAATTGTTACTAATAAAAGTATTAGTATCATTTATTATTATTTTCTTGAATATAATAATTACAAGTATGATTGATATTATTACTAATATTATTGTCTTTAATAGTATTAAGTAGGGTAATTATTGATATTAACATAATAGGATTGTTGTTATTATTACTATTGTTATTATTATGAAAATGGAACAAATTATTATTATTTTCATTAATATTAGTACTAGTATCAGTTTTGTAAACATTAGTATTATTATTATTACCATTATTAAACTAAGTATCGTCATTGACAAAATTATTATATTATTAATATTTTCATTATTAATAAAGTTGTTAGTATTAGTAACTTATGATTATAAAAACTAGTTTATTAAAAACAAATAAATATTTGTTTTGTAAAAGATGCTTATTAAGGATACTATAAGTGAAACAATAGCTCATATAATAACATATCAAACAGGCTAACATTTGAAATACTTATACAATGTTAATTTTTAAATATAATACTAAATGTGTATCTAAAGATATATAAATATTAATATAACTAAAAGTATAGATATTAATTATTGTAATGATATATATATGGAATAAATATAGATATCATATAAGTTAAGATGTGATATATATAAATAAAGAATATTTTTTGATGAAGATTAGAATAAAATAAATAACCACAGATATAAATAAATATTATGTAACTAATAAATGAAACTATGTATTTTCCAAGATACGATTTAATATATATATACAAATGATATAGGTTCGTGAATCAAAGGCCAATCCTTCATTTGTTCAATATCGTTATATGTATTTTTACTACAAAATACATTAGGTGAGTTTCATTTGATTCCCTTTTGACTCTTTACATTTTTGGGACTGAGAATACATGCGCTTTTATAAATGTTGACGCGATAGACACAAGTACCTTAACTATATTCTATGAATGAATTATCTGGGATTGGGGTTGATTATTATGACACGCATTAGCCCTGGTTTCCGTTAGAGCGTATGAGCTCCCGAGCCGGGTGGATGGTTTATTATTTATGACATTTTGGCACCGGTTGGCCTATATTTTATAAACATGTGTTCAGCCGTGGGGTGTAAAGACCGGCACAGAGGTTCTATATTTTGAAGGCACATGTATTCAGCCGTGGGGTGAAAGACCGTCACAGATGGTTACTATTATATTTTGAATCCTCACCCGGTGTTCTTCATATGAAAGATATTTTTTTGTGCAGTTGGAATGGGACTTCTGCACGTTTTATAATATTTAAAATCTCGTGGTCTATTAAAATGATGAAAATGAAATGATTACTATATACTAATGAACTCACCAACCTTTTGGTTGACACTTGAAAGCATGTTTATTCTCAGGTTTGAAAGAAATCTTCCGCTGTTCATTAGCTCATTTTAAGGATATTACTTGGAGTCATTCATGACATATTTCAAAATTCGTTGCATTCGAGTCATTGAAGTTCATTAGAGATTATTAAGTAAATGACGGATTAGGTCATTTATGGTTGGATATTATGAAATGGTATGCACATCTATCAACTTTCGATGTAATGAAAGTTTGTCTTTTAAAAACGAATGCAATGTTTGTAAAATGTATTATTTAGAGGTCAAGTACCTCGTGATGAAATCAATTATTATGAATCATTTATAATCGATATGGACTTCATCCGGATGGATTAGGACGGGGCGTTTCAGTTGGTATAAGAGCGGTGGTCTTAGCGAACCAGGTCAACATTAGTGTGTCTAACAGGTAGTTGTCAGGATGCATTAATGAAGTCTGGACTTTGACCTAGTTGTTGTTAGGTTATATTAATGAGTCTGGACTTGAACCTGATCTGCATGTCAAAAGTTTTGCTTATCATTTCTTGTCAAAAATTACCTGCTTATCATTCTTAGTCTAGACACATCTTACTGCATTGACTGCATGAATAGTGTGTAGACAAAATTCATATCTTAGCATATCTGCTAATCCATATGTTAGCGTATCTGTTACTATAAACTTTGCCTGATATATTTCGTAAATTCCTCCGTAATCTACGAAATCTTCTGTTCTATATATAGGTATTCTATGTAATTAGAATATTATCCGATATCCGAAAATCATTTCATTTCGAGAAATCCTTCATTCAATCGTACGCAATGGAACCCACCACTAGTTCAAGTCCCTCGGATTCCGATATAGAGTCCCACTCCAGCTCCGAAATCAGCATCACCAGAATGAATCAATCAATCAGCCATCTCCAATTCATCTGATGGGTTCGTAGCCTACTCAATCATTGGAGACAAGAAGAAGGCGATCCTTTCCACCAACCAAATTCACCTTTTGGCGAAGAACCTGAAACACTTACCGGTGAACCTATTAGAAACACCATTTTCACCCTCATACCTCACTATGATTATATACTATCACAAATTCAAAACCTTATACATCCGCTCGTTCCTACAGACAATCATTCCAGAGTAATAAGTCAACGAGCTTCGCACCCGAGTTGTAGTCTTGAAAAATATGGTGCAAAATGTACCAGCTTCAGTAACATTACCGGCACCAGCAGTACCACCAACAACAACATCCGCATTCCAAACATAAATTTCACAATCTGTCCCACGAACATCAACATCATACTCACCATAGATACCAAGGAGTACCAACAGCAATTGACAATGAAGTATTGAACCATAACTTCATTAATATTCTGCGAAGAATATGTAGAACCTAATAGTTTTAGAGATTACTTATTCTAGCTCAAACCGAAAATCAAATGAGTCTAATATTATATTGACTCATTAAATACATGATTACATCCGAAGAAAATATATATGTATATATATGTTTTCATAAAGATTGTAATTAAAAATTCTTTTGTACAAACTGTAATGGTGAAAATATTTTAACGGGTAGGTAATACCCGAGGAATATTTTAGATTTCACATTAATAAGTTACACTGTACATTTTTCCAATCTGATTCAACAGTCATTTCCTATCTTACTTACATTCACACATATACGTATCCGTTCACCAAAGAACAACTATTTTCGTCCAAGTTCAATTTCATATTCGGATTTTGACCTATCAGAATCCAACAAGTGGTATAATGAAGAAAACATTTGACGGAATAAAATTTGTTAGAAACAAACAAATTAACTATGAGAAATTTGTTAAGAATCCACGCTAACAAAAAAAAAACATATCTAACTATTCCTAGCTAACTGTTGACTAATCAACTGATGACTACCAACAGTGGACAATTAAAATGAATTAAAATATTGATTATAACATATGAAACTAAACAATTCTTCAAGTTTACCACTTGATTTCATCTTAAACCTCATTTGTATCTTGACGATTTCAATCTGCATTCAAACCTTTCATGATTCTTGAAAATACCTCAATCGGGAAGATGAATTAACCGCACTTCATCTACGGAAGAAAAGATTTACGCATATAGTTATGCACCTGAAAACACTCGGAACCTGCGTAAACATTTAACACATATCTGTACTAGTTCCTTTGGCATTGTTATTACCGAAAATAACTTTACAATCCCTCTCCAAATTAGCCAATTTTGTGACAGCTCCAGCAAATCAACTTCAAGTTAGTTATTCGAATAAACCCTATTATAAAGAATACCCTTCATCATCGTTACCGGGGGACCGTTTATATTCCGCCACATTAGCATTAAACTTACCAGCAACTTCACTACTCATAAGAATCATTATATTTGTTCATTAAAACCCTATCATATACTTATTCGCATCTTATAACGAGAGTTGTCATATCAATTATCAAGAATTGGCAATCAGTATTTCGAATCTCGCAGCGTTTCTACATCAACAGTTATATGTACACATATAACATTTATCTCTTAGAATTATGATTTTACACTCTGAAATTTTGAAAAGCACCTAATACTCCAAAAACTGTACAAGCTGAATACAGCAGCAAAAACTGTACAAGCTGAATACAGCAGCAAAAACTATACAAACTGGATACAGCAGCAAAAACTGTACACGACCTTAACCGTCGAAGGTATAAAAATAAAGAATAATATATTGGCAAAGCTCAGAAAAGTTGGAACTAGAAACCAGATTGAGCAAACCATGAAGGAGACTCTGAACAAATCACAAGGACTAAAATTGCACATAAAGAATCCAGATGATTCTATTTCTGATGAAATCTTTAGCGAATACCATACTCCTTAACCACTATAAATCACCGTGAATGAATTTCTTCATCACAATTTGATTCTGAAATCCTAAGATATCATCGTACCTTTCTTTATTAATGTCCCAATATTTCTGAAGATATCTTCATAAATATTCTCGTCCGATATTAATTATCCCTCTGCGCTATCTGTGTTATCTTCATAAAAGAAACTGTGTTAGTTTCTAAATTCTGAAAAATCTAAATTTAAAATATGAATGTTTTGAAGTAGTGTTGGGAACTGATGCATGAGTTAGTATAATATACTGACACTTGATCAACGTGATTATATTACAGTAATTCATGCTGAGTTTCTAATGAATCATGATGATTCACAGAACATACCGTCATCATGTGCCATTTACACGACTCTTGCATTCTACTCAATCTCCAAACATATTAAGAACATATCTTCTTGATAGTTCTATCTTTTCGGATATTCTGGTAAATTACCAAATCAAGATCGTGCCATTACGATTTCTTTCTTAGAAGATTAACTATGTTCATTTCAAAATCCATACCTACGAATTCCGGATCATTATTCGCTTGACTTGAAGTTGGGAAGAGGAGACAAAAGTATGGAACTCTTAAATATAAAAGAAAATATAAAGTTCGACAACAACACATAAATTACAAACCGTGCATATCAACATGTATCGCCACGTAAAGGCATGTGAGAATTAAGAACACTATAACCCCAAGGTAATAATAGAAGAAAATAAAATTCTTCTGGCGGCAGATGAAAAAGAAGAATGACAGATATGAAAGTTAGGAGTATATCAAGAATCAGTACTGGATGGAGCATATTAATGGATGCTTTAAAGTATGAATTGAGGGAGAAAGAAGGTGTGAGTTGTAAGAAACGAAAGGGGGTAGATTTATAGTGAAATATCCGACAGAGCAATCGAAACAGACTATTTCATTTAATCAAAGAAGATCCTGATTTCCTAAATCGCTGAAACACCAAACCTTATTACAAAGATTTTCTTTAAATCCCATGAATTCCGGAAATCAATCATAACTATGTCATCAGTTAAAATGATTCTACATTTACTCATTTCGCTCTTTCACGATAGCTTCACTCTTACGCTTCGAGAAATCGAATTATTTTATCCGTATTTCTTAATCATGATAAAAATCTATGGATCAGCATATATTCGTCATAATAACATTCTTACTATTAGCCATGACGACCTCTATCAAATTTCGGGACGAAATTTCTTTTAACGGGTAGGTACTGTGATGACCCGGGAATTTCCGAGCAAATTTAAACTTTAATCTTTATATGTTTCCGACACGATAAGCAAAAATCTGTAATGTTAAGTCTCGAAAGTTTATGAAATCTATATTCATGTAATCCTTTACCTTTTGACTTGTGCCCGACGATTCACGAACAGTTGTGCGTAATTAAAAATGTAAAAATAATAATAATAACTTAGTAATATTAGAATGAATGAATATATATATATATATATATATATATATATATATATATATATATATATATATATATATATGATATGAAACTATATGTGTATGATTTTTATCAATAAATACTATTATATAGTAATATATAAAAACATATGAATATTAAATATTTAATATATAATATCATATAAAGTTTATGATTAAATATAATTACAAGTTAAAAATATATTGTTATAATTGCTTTTATTATTAACATCAATATATGTAGTATTAATATTAGTATATAAAAATAGAAACATGTAAATTGTTATATCTTAATTATAAGTTATATTATTATTAGACATTATTATTACGTTATCATTAACATGTATTATTATTATTATTATTATAGTTATCTTTATTATTATTATTATTATAAAATAATACAATTTATTATTATCATTAATTATATTATTATTACTCTCATCATTATTATTAATTATTATCAAACTTATCTTTTATTAAAACTTTCATTATTGTATTAGTATTATTGTTTCTCTTTATTATTTTACAATTGTTAGTATTAGTATTCTTATTAGTGATAACATTATCAATATTAACATTTGTATTTAATATTACTGTGAATATTATTATTCATAACTATTATTATCGGTATGATTATTATTATATTAATAGTAGTAATATAACTATATCAGTTAATTATCAAAAATAAGAGTTAGAGATAAATATATATATACGAATAAATAATCAATATGTATAAACACAATTACATATGAATACATATATACACATATAGAAAATATAGAATTTTAAATAAACAGATATAGATATACATGTATATACAAACATATTCAGTTACTTGCACAAATCCTAGTGTGATTAAATTGTCAAACGCATACAAAGCAGAATCAATCAACTGAAACAATCCAAAATCTGTTAGGTATCACTATCTCAAAACAAATTGAAACTCCTTTATCTGTTTCACGTCCCTATCTGATGTTTTTTTTTTATTTCCTTGTACTACATCAGATTCTTTGTCGAGCTAAATGGTGAATCCTTTAGAGCATCAACATCTCAATTCGATACACAACAAACTAGGATTTATTATATGTATTATTATCTATTCAATCACTCAGACCCATGACCACCGTGGGTCACCACCGTTCACCATCAAAGACTATGAACTATAAATCTCTTTCCCTCTTGATATTTGAAACTGAGAACTTGATGCAACCATTCGCCACCTTCCTTGTTCTTTTCTTTTCTTTTACACTTGCCAACACGACCACCTTGAATCACCATGAACAAACCATCTCTCTATTCTTTTTCTCTCTCTCATCGCCATCATTATCATGATCGACTTCATACATATATATCACCACCTGCTTGTTTCATCCTTTCCTGTCGAGCAAGGATAAAAAAAAATAATCAAAACCCAAAGTTGTTTTTTTTTCTATTTTTCTTTTTCCAACATAAACCCATGACCCATTACGAATTGAAGATTAACATAAATCGTAGGGATAATTATTGCTGCTTCTATTCTGTTGAGAATCACAGCAAGAATTGCTGCTGCAACTGGTTCTTTTCGAAAGAGGCGATCAATAAGAAGATAAAAATAATAAACATGAAAGAAGATACGTGTATAAATTATTGCTGCAACTGGTCGAGGATATTTTTCTGTTTTACACTACTTGTGTCCTCTCTTTTCCTTTGTGGCCGACAAACAATGATCAAAAACAACCCCACAATCCATCGATAGGGTTTAAATTGAATCAAACTAGCGGACCTTCGAATTCATTAGTGAACCGGGTGCTACTATCTAGCTGGGCCATGATCAAATAATTGTTTCTTGATGGGCTATGGCTCCATTATACTATCTGCTTAAATCGCCCATCAGAGTGATGATGACGGATGACATATTAGCTTTGATGATGAAGAGGGTTAAGAAAAACTGAAAATGGAGGAACGGTTAGGAGAGTGTGTAACGAATGGAGGAACGGTTATCTTGAATATAATAATTACAAGTATGATTGATATTATTACTAATATTATTGTCTTTAATAGTATTAAGTAGGGTAATTATTGATATTAACATAATAGGATTGTTGTTATTATTACTATTGTTATTATTATGAAAATGGAACAAATTATTATTATTTTCATTAATATTAGTACTAGTATTAGTTTTGTAAACATTAGTATTATTATTATTACCATTATTAAACTAAGTATCGTCATTGACAAAATTATTATATTATTAATATTTTCATTATTAATAAAGTTGTTAGTATTAGTAACTTATGATTATAAAAACTAGTTTATTAAAAACAAATAAATATTTGTTTTGTAAAAGATGCTTATTATGGATACTATAAGTAAAACAATAGCTCATATAATAACATATCAAACATGCTAACATTTGAAATACTTATACAATGTTGATTTTTAAATATAATACTAAATGTGTATCTAAAAATATATAAATATTAATATAACTAAAAGTATAGATATTAATTATTGTAATAATATATATATGGAATAAATATAGATATCATATAAGTTAAGATGTGATATATATAAATAAAGAATATGTTTTGATGAAGATTAGAATAAAATAAATAACCACAGATATAAATAAATATTATGTAACTAATAAATGAAACTATGTGATTTCCAAGATATGATTTAATATATATATATATACAAATGATATAGGTTCGTGAATCAAAGGCCAACCCTTCATTTGTTCAATATCGTTATATGTATTTTTACTACAAAATACATTAGGTGAGTTTCATTTGATTCCCTTTTCACTCTTTACATTTTTGGGACTGAGAATACATGCGCTTTTATAAATGTTGACGTGATAGACACAAGTACCTTAACTGTATTCTATGAATGAATTATCTGGGATTGGGGTTGATTATTATGACACACATTAGCCTCGGTTTCCGTTAGAGCGTATGAGCTCCCGAGCCGGGTGGATGGTTTATTATTTATGACATTTTGGCACCGGTTGGCCTATATTTTATAAACATGTGTTCAGCCGTGGGGTGTAAAGACCGGCACAGAGGTTCTATATTTTGAAGGCACATGTATTCAGCCGTGGGGTGAAAGACCGGCACAGATGGTTACTGTTATATTTTGAATCCTCACAGGTGTTCTTCATATGAAAGATATTTTTTTGTGCAGTTGGAATGGGACTTCTGCACGTTTTATAATATTTAAAATCTTGTGGTCTATTAAAATGATGAAAATGAAATGATTACTATAAACTAATGAACTCACCAACCTTTTGGTTGACACTTGAAAGCATGTTTATTCTCAGGTTTGAAAGAAATCTTCCGCTGTGCATTAGCTCATTTTAAGGATATTACTTAGAGTCATTCATGACATATTTTAAAAGTCGTTGCATTCTAGTCATTGAAGTTCATTAGAGATTATTAAGTAAATGACGGATTAGGTCATTTATGGTTGGATATTATGAAATGGTATGCACATCTGTCAACTTTCGATGTAATGAAAGTTTGTCTTTTAAAAACGAATGCAATGTTTGTAAAATGTATTATTTAGAGGTCAAGTACCTCGTGATGAAATCAATTATTATGAATCGTTTATAATTGATATGGACTTCGTTCGGATGGATTAGGACGGGGCGTTTCACATATTAGGTTCGGATATTTGCCAAGTATTGTGCCTTGATTCTTTCTTTCGCTATTCTGAAATATGGTGGTTCATAAGGAAGAGCCCAGGTATAATGCAAGGTATATATTTAGGACGTATGTAGTCAAGATGGAATTTGTCCCTCTTATTCGTTGAGGATCAGATGTCTAAGGCCTGATAAAGTTAAATCTAGAAGAGAGTGATCACTATGTGTCTCTTGGATTTAACATGACATCTAGGACGAAAGGAAATAATGAAAGATTCACCTATTCATATTCGAGATGGGAACTCGAAAGGGATGATGTTATTGAATGGCACAAAGTCATAACATGTTGGGGGTGATGGACGGTCGTTAGGTGGTATCCATCGCTAGCATTAATTTCTTATGTTTCTCGTGCAAGTGGGAGATTGAAGGTATTTCGTATGCCCGAGAGACATATTAAATTAATGTGGCTAACATGTTATGATCCAAGTCGGGTCATACCCAATAACAAACTTACCGACACCTTATTCGTATTTGATCTTAACGATTGAATCATTGATTAAATACGCGACACTGAATTTTAAGGAAAAGGTTTCTTAAATAATATTACTTGATATGTTTATATAAGTTATGGAATAACTTATATAACAAGGATTTAATTATTTATAGGTTAAATAATTTATTAAGTTATGTTACATTTTATAAAATTAGTTTTACAAAATATACATAACAAATAATATACAAGTTTATAAAATGTGTTTTATAAAATCATGTTTTATAAAAACTGATTTTATAAATTCAGTTTCATATTCCACAAGTATATTATATGTGTTCAAATGGTAGTGGCATGGGGAGTTTAAGAACATGCACAAGATTCTTCATTGAATGGGACATACTTTTCCAAGTCTCTATAAGCATGCTCCTTGACTAAATGCCATACCATACATGCAAAGATATCAAGTTTTAGTGCAAAAAAACTGCCTTCTGCAGCTGTTTCAGCCGTGGCCTTTGAGGGTCAAAAGGAAGATCATTTTTTTCTTTGCAAGCTAGTTTTTCAAGTGTCAATTAATCCTAACATAAGTACTAAGTGTTGGTATCAAGTTTGGGGTATAATCTCTTGAGGTTTCATGCTTTTGAGGCTTGCATTCTCATCATCTTTTCAACCTACTGCGGTCCAGAAAATTGGGTGTAAGAGCAAAGGGTTTTGAGCTTGTTCAAAGGTGATTAAGGGTCTTAATTCCTAACAAGTTTAATGGTGGTGTTGGTACACAATAGCTTGAGGTTCTATCATCTTCTTGTTCTTCAATATCACCCTCAATAAACTTGAGGAGGTAATAATCTTCTTCTTATACTTGTTTTATATGTGAGCAATAATCCATGACTTGATATGAATATGGGATTTAACTTAAATGGCTTAACATGTTAACATGTACTTTACTTAATGCTTCCGCTCATTTTAACTACATTAAATTGGTTTAATGATTAAGTTAACTAGATTAACATGTTGTTTATGAAACTTGTTCAATTCCATCAAAAATGGCACGCGAGTGGTTTGCTAGTTTGCCACCAAGGAGTATTACCAGTTTCCTTGATTTGAGGGCAAAATTTGTGATGCAGTATCAGAGTTTGAGAAGCTGCACGTTGTCACATCTTGATGCACATGAGATAACAATGCGTCAAAATGAATCATTGAGTGATTTCATGAAGCTTTATACCATTGAATGTCAGAAAATACCAGATATACCAGAGTCTCAGCTTGTTTCAGGATTTATATTTTGTCTCGATCAGTGACGTTTTGGATGACTAATTCATGCTTTGCGTTATGATATTCCAAAGACATTGCATCAAGCGTTGGGTATTGCTCAGAAGCATTTACGATCAGGTGAAATGGGATATCCAAGATTGGATAATTACCAAAGAAATTTCAGGCAGCAAGGCGGAGAGCGGATCAGGAATGATAATTATCAGAGACAACGGGGTTATGACAGTAATTACCAGTAACAACAGAGCGGTTGGAGAGCAAATAATCATCCAAATGACAATTATCACCATCGAAAGCCATTAGACAGGCATCCACTTATTATGGCATTAACAAAACCTCCAAAGGAAATCTTGTTCACAGAGCCAATTAAGGAATCATTTCACCCTCCACCACCGATGGAAGAGCGTCAGGGACCACAGAGTGACAAGTGGTGCGACTTTCATGAGGCATATGGACATGAAATAGATAATTGCAAGTCATTAATGAGAGAGATCATTGCAAAGATCAAGGCTGGCGAGCTGAATCATCTGTTGTCAGGAAAAAAGTATCGGTGAAATGATCCAAACAAATGTTTTGCTTGGCAGGGAAAAATGCATCACGGTGGATGACGTGATTGGAACAGAAGGGAAGAACGAAATGATGAAAGGGATCCAACTCCAGAAATGCACATCAAGGTCATATGGAATGAAGAGCAGGAAAATGAAGCAGACGGAGAACGCAGAACGGAGAGCTGGATGTATGCTCCAATCATATTTCATACCATTCCAAATTGGCGCCTGTCAGAAGAGCCTGTGGTCATTTCAGCTGTCATAGCAAACAGAAACATTACTCGCATTTATACTGACACAGGTAGTGAAGCAGATATTTTGTATTTGCATTGTTTTAAGGAGTATTCATTCAGCGTGAAGGATCGACTACGCTACATGAACTTAAAGATTGCTGGTATTACGGGTGAATCAATAAGAGCAGTTGGTAAAGTAAAACTGGATATCACACTGGGAACACACCCTTTGGTCCGTACAGAAATTGTGGACTTTACAGTTATTGATGGCAGATCACGGCTCAGTGAGTTGTTCGGTAGGCGGACCCTTTGCAAATTCGAAGCAATTACTTCTACACCGCATGCAGAATTGCGGTTCCCAACACCAAACGGTGTAACAGTGATACACTCTAAATATGTTGAACCACCAAAGGAGAGATCAGTTGTTCATGAGGCTCCAGGAAATTTTGTCAGGGGGAATCATCAAGGCAGTTGTTCAGTAGAGATGATGTGAACGGGTACTTCAAACCACCTAAATTGTGGCAACATTGAAAACAGGACGCAACACGGTACACGAAAGACCGTATAACAGCCTGAATCTCGTAGAATAATTTTTATCACATTTTTAATTTTCATCAGTTCAGGCAACAACACAATACACTTTTTGTAATTTTCTAATTGGGACTTGATCACCCCATGCGAAGATATTACACAAAAATGTTGTATGTGTGACAGTATTATCAACAAAATTTTAAATTTTTCTTACGCACAGCATTACGCGTTACGAATGTAAAGCATGACATTCATTCCTACCCACATAAGGCAAGGCATTTTTATGTCCCCGATGGTAGAAGCTCTTGTGTCAACATTATAGACACAAGGGATCGGCTAGCGTAAAGTATTTACTTCGCTAGAGGGCACCGAGGCAAAACTAAAGATCTCATAATGTCATGACATACAGAATGGTTTATCACAACGGCATAAATCCATTTATAACTTGTAACCAGAATACATTAAATACAAGTGTATTTTTAAAGCCGCACAAAACCTAAGCGCAACACGCTGGACGGAACATTGCTAGTTCCATAAACAGAATTTTCTCAAACACATTTATCAATTTTTATAACATACAGACAGAGCACTATCATTATGATTCATTCACATCCTATTTTAGAAGTTATCAAAAGACTTCTCGATATTTCTTCATAACATAATTCAGCTAATGCAGAATAGAGAATGAATAAATTGTTTATGCAGCAATCATAGAATTATATTTGTTTTAGTCAAAACAAATCAGATATACAAATTTTAAACTAAAAACACAATAACATTTAAGTAGGAGTATACTTTAGACTCATAAAGGCGAATGCTGTGATGGGTATCATGAACAACGGATGACGGATTGCAGTTCAATGCATAATCAAAAATCAGTTTAAGACAAACATCATTTTATATGACATGCTATATGAATTTAAATGCACATAGCGGCAACATAATAATCAGAATAGCAAAATATGCTAACATTAAGCATAATGGCAATATACACAAATTATCAGTATCAAGTTATTACACATTGTTATTACAGAGAAAATATGTTCTTAAATGGGCACATCCAAAATATCCTTCACTGACACCTCCTCCCTAGCGCAAACCTCACTTACAGAATCAATTTTCAAGGATGTTACTTCAGTAATGGCCAACTGCAGCTTGGCATCAGTATCTGGTTTCATGTGTTTTGAAATAGCATCTGGTAAAGGGTCAGGTTTCTCAGGCAGGGCATTCAAAATTTCTTCCATTGCATCTGCAAGATCACATTCTGTAGATGCCACTAAATACCTGTTGAAAGTTTCACCCACAAGTTTAGAACCCAACACCCTATGCACAAGATCAGGGATACCAGCTTTTAAATCAATAAAGTCTTTCTTAACATCAGCAGCAGCAGCAATCTTCTCCTCCAACAATTGATTTTTCTCATCGAGCAACTTCTTCAACTCTTCATTTTCCTTCACCAGTATATCCTTCTCCTCCATGCAATTTTCTTTTTCTACTCTCTCTGCAACACATTTTGTTTTCACCACCTGCAATAACTCCTCCTTCTTCTTAACAGCATCCTCTACAGTCTTCAGCTTTGAAATGGCATCTTTCAAGTCAATTTCAAGCCCCTTTACCTTGTTAGCATTATGCATAGCATTGGTAACAATAGTATCTTGGGCTTTTTGCATTTTAAGCCCATGAATCACATGTTGATTCAGAACTACTAATGCTGCAGCAGTGGATTGATAGCTTTGTTTATGCGTCATGGTAGACAGAGAGGAAGACAAATCAGTAATGGTACTTGCCTACAATGAATTCAGTAATGCTGATGAGAAAACAATTATTAGTGAAAAAGTGTTTTTAGATTATAAAAACTACCTTCAAAAAATCAGCAAAATCATCAGATTTATTACTAGGACCATCAAGAAAGGCTTGTAGTCCATTTAATGGTATGGATGGTGGTTGAGTGGAAGCAGAGGATTGTGTGGTATCAGCCCCTTTTGACGTATGCAGAGTTCTGAATGGAGGAGTCTCAAAAGAATCAACATCGTCGGTTTCTTCAACAGTTTTATTACTCTTAGGATCCTTCCAAACAGAAGCATCAACCACATCATCTTGAAGAACCAATCCTATAAAATGAAAAAGCAGATAAATATACAATAGAAGCTTCAACATCAAATTATTAATCTATTTATGCAGACACAGTGAAGATATATACTTCTCTTTTTTGGTTTGTCAGCGGCTTCACCTATTGGACGTTTTCCCTCACGCTTTGAACTTTTACCAGCCTTCTTGGCGCTGGACGGATCAGGGGTGACTTCAACAATTTCAACATCACGAGATGGTTGAACAGTACCACCATCTCCACCCTCAGCAGATCGCTCTGGGCTTTTTAGTTGCTATTCAAAAGCAGCATCTTGGGCTTTCTCCGCCTCAATTTCAGTAGGGGTTTTGGGTCGTTCAGACACAATCAAAGGATCAAGATTGGTCTTCTTGAAGGTTCTATAAACCTGCATTACCTCTTCTGCAATCAGATAATATACAAACAAACAGAAACAGATATAAGAACATACACAACTCAGAACAGCATAACAAATAACAGAATATATCAATAAAGGTGCCTACCACGGCCTTCCCAGTGCAGCACCGGTGTATATTCAGAACGCCAGTTGTTACTCATTTTACAGAGAACCAATATGGCTTCATAATCATCATATGACCTTTGTGGAAATTTGAAAGTCTTCAAAGTACTAAGAATAAACCTTTCATCCTCAGATAATGTGGTGGATTTGCTAACTCCGATGGTAATTTTTCTCCAACCACGAACACATGCCCAGGCATTTTGAACAACCCTGTCATTAACAAAGAAATAGGGATCTTTCTAGTTCTTTAAAGAACTTTCTTTCACCCCAGTAAACGCCTTGTTCGGCTTACAATCAAATGTATACCAGCATTTGCTAACTAATATAGTTCTAAATAATACATGGAAAATATTCACATTGGGAGCTTCTCCTACAGAATTACAGTACATTTCAAAAAGAATATTTTTCTGTAAACCTAATGGATGAACTTGACTGATACCTATCCCATAGTGGGCAAGAATTTGTTGAAGAAAGGAAGAAAGAGGAATACGGAGATTTTCTACAGTTAATTGCAATTTATAGAGGGTAATCATCTTTTTTGGCGGTTTATTGGCTCTATCGTTAGGTGAAGGAACAATAGGATTCAACAATCCAAGATATCTGTGTTTCTTACATAATTTCTCAATATCCGCTTCCGTGATACTAGAAGGGATGGTGCTAACATCACGATTGTCTCTTTGAGAAGATGTGCTGCTGGATTCGGCCATGGTAGTACGAAAAATGAAAATTCAAACAGAAGAAAAGATGAACAATCACTGACCTTATACTTGATGGATTGCTAAATTGAATAAATTGCAAGATATCTTCATAACAAATAAACAGTTTTCGGAAAAGGAAAAAGGTAAAGGGTCGGACTATTTATAGTCAAGCAAATGAATAATAAAAGGATGAGATTGAGACACGTGTATAGGACAGATCAATAGAACAAACAATTTAAACTTTGAAAATAAATTAAAAGGATTTTGGGGGCAAATTCATGATTGATAAAATGACGTCACAGCAGAAAATCAGACGGCTACAGCAGTTTTGTGTCTTCGAGGAAAAAGGCATCTTTTATTTTTAGTTTAATGACTTTATTTTTTACAAACATAAAGACATTAAACTGGGGGGGACTTAATGGTGTATCCTAGGAGATACACGCATAAAAACATCATTTTTATACAGAAAACTCGATCAAAGAGCACAAGACATAATGAAATTTGGCAGTTTTCAGAGTTTGCCGCCCAGCATCCAACAGGCCGTCCAGCGTCAAGCGTAAGCCCTGCAGGCAGCTTCTATGCATAAGCCCTTTAACTTAGCGCGTGAACGGCACGCAGACACGTCAGCACACGCCACCGACATTCTAGATACTTCACATAACAGAACCATTCAGTGATTGACACGTGTATCCCATGAATTTCGGACATTCTACGCCTATAAATAGACCCCCTGGGTCACCACATTTCAGAGGATTCTGATCTGAACTTCAGTCAGAGAGAAGTACACTTCTCTCTCACACAGTTCTTTCTCAGTCTAAAACAACATTGGCCGCTTAGCAGCAGTGCGCTAGACGGATCCTTACAGACTGATCCACAGATTGATTGAGGCCACCCCACAGATCTTATATATGTGTTCCGGGTCTGCAGAGATTATTTCTTGAGGACAAACAACAATCAACAGTATACGTCATGCACTGAGTAGCTAATCTTCTGTACTAGTACCTTACAGCCGCTATACGGAAAATCGTACTAACAAATACAAATTATTATTATTATCATTGTTACTAGTACTAGTATCATTTTAAAGTATTATTATTAACGTTATCATTATTATTATTACTAATATGATTATTTTTATTAGTATTATTATTAATATTAAAAAGTATTATCATTATTATCATTTTTACAAAAATTACTATTTTTGCTATCATCAAAACTATATTATTATTATTATTATTATTATTATTATTATTATTATTATTATTATTATTATTATTATTATTATTATTATTATTATTATTATTATTATTATTATTATTATTATTATTATTATTATTGTTATTATTATTATTAATTTTTTTTTAAAACCTTATTATGATTATTATCATTTTTACTACTAGTATTATTGTTATTACAAAATAATACAAGTCTTTATTCATTAACATTATTAATATTATTTTATCAAATAAATACTTATATATAGAATATATATAAAAGTATATATACAGAAATATATAACAATTGAAATTACATATATAAACTTATTTGATTACGAGTATATGTGTTAATATATATACTTGATATAGGTTCGTGAATTCGTGGTCAACCTAGTACTTGTTCAGTGCCATCCTATGCATATTTACTACAAACTATCGTATCATATCGTGAGTTTCATTTGCTCCCTTTTTATCTAAATTTTTGGGCTGAGAATACATGTACTATTTTTATAACTGATAGACACAAGTACAAACTATTATGCGACCAACATGAGTACTTTTATTGTGTTCATTTGAAACATACAAAACCCTGCTTTGTAATATCATTAATTGCTAGATAATGAAGAGGCAAACGGAATTATTATAAATAGCGCTATTGGGAGTAACGTCCCGCACTGTTGACCTCAGGTCAATTGACGGTATAATAATGATCTCGACAATTACATATGTATTGTTACTTGGTAAAATCATTTAGTTTTGATATTATACGCTCATGCATACTTTTGATATACATGATATATCGTCTTTTATTAAATCTTGTGATCTATTACTGAAATTATTATTTATGACAAACCTATGAACTCACTCAACCTCATGTTGACTTTTTAAAGCATGTTTATTCTCAGGTACTTAAATATTGCTTCCGCTATATATCTGCTGCTTTGATGATGATTTCTTGCCATGCTTGGAGTCTTCATGCATTACTTACCAATTCATTTAAAAATATTTAATGCTCTAAATACAATGTAATCTATTTAGCTGTAAAACTCAATAAAACGTCTCATATAGAGTCGTTCTCATTTTTACAACAGTGATTTGATATAATTAATCACAAATACCCCAGGCCCTATTTGGGGGTGTGACACCACCCCACTATACAGGACCGCATATAGGTCAACCTTTATTTTTCTTTTCACATGGGGTGATCCGCCTGATCGCTGCGGGCGAGGGTTCGAAGGATCATTTCCATTAGTGTAGGGCAGCGTTCCAAATTACGCCACATAGTTTAGATTTCCTTTCTTTCTTTTTTTATTACTAGGCCTGTGTGCCATATTTTGTGTATTGCGCCTGCGTGCCCCCAGTACTCTTACGTTTAATGTTTTCTTTTGGCACTATTGTAACTTAGTGCAACATTAATGAAATTTCTTTTACTAACTTTATTGTTTCAAGTCTTTATTACTCTTAACTAATATCATAATTGTGATGCATACAAACCAATGTATACTTTGTTTATACTCAAAGTTTAATAATGCTAACCGACATCAAACTATTGTGCGCATAGCCAGCAATTTTCATTGCATTACTAAGTAAAGTACTTAGAGTCTTCCAAGTGAACCAACACTTAGGTTAGTGGGCAAGCAACCCCAATGCTTGTTGTTTATAGTCATGACGTGCAGTCTTCTAGTCTGCGAGAGTGTGTTGGTCTAGACAAACCAATGTCTGTTGCCCACCCTAAAATCTAGCCTTGTAACCAAACAGGCTTCTGCTACGCGGGATCTAGAGATCATCCCTTAAAAGGCAGGATGCACGTAACTGCTATCAAAATGTGCGTTGAAACATAACTAAATGTTTCCATATAGAAATTAAATTTATTGACAAAATAAATAAAATCCAAAAGTCATAATCAAATGACAAACCATTACAACCAAAAAGAAATACTAATTGTCTTTAGAAATAAAACAACATTTTAAGTAAACTAAAAAATGTAAGTGCTCATAGTGCGGGGTAGTCAATCCCATGTGTTGTAGCCTGATAATTATATATAGCATTTTTTCAAATTGGTTGCATGCCAAGTATGAGGTACTCGTTCTCCAGTAATTCCAGCCAGGATATAAGATCCTATAGCACTTGTACCAATTATTTCATAGGGATCCTCCCAATTGGGCCAAAGCTTTCCAGTATTCTATGCTCGTCTTGCCTCATTATTGCGCCATACATACTCTCCTACTTTGAATGACAATGGCTTGACGCGCTTATCATAATACTTAGAGATTTTGTGCTTATTCATGGATTCTCTTGTGGATGCAATTTCTCTGCACTCCTCTAGCATATCTAGGTTAGCGCGCAAGCCTTCACCATTGCTTGATTCATCAAAGCTTTGAACTCTCTTTGTGGGCACCAATATTTCTGTAGGGATAATAGCTTCAGTCCATAAACTAAGCTAAAAGGAGTCTCACCTGTGCTGTTCTTATGAGTAGTTTGATGTGCCCACAATACACTTGGGATCTCATCGAACCATTCGTTTCCATACAAGACCAAGCGTGCATTTATCCCCTTTACAATATCCCGATTGGTTACTTCACATTTCCCAGTCGCCTGAGGGTGTGCGACTGAAGTGAAAGATTGCTTAATGTTCAGGTCTTGACACCAGGACCATAATGGTTCTTCTTCGAATTGGGTTACATTATTGCTGACGATTTCATTGGAAATACCAAACCTGCACACAATATCTTCCCAAAAGAAGTTGCAATGCGCCTGCTAGTAATTGTTACCAATGCCTTCGCCTCCACCCATTTAGTGAAGTAATCAATTGCTACCACCAAGAATTTGATTCCCCCTGAGTAAACAATGATTGCATTAATACTATGAAAGTGTATAATTAGCAAAATATTATTCAGATACATTATTCCACGCGTACCTGAGCACGCGGTAATTGGGCCGACAATGTTGATGGCCCACTTGCAGAATGGCCAAGTTATGGTTATTGGTATCATAGGATGTCACGGTGCTCTACTGATGGGTGTGTGTTGTTGACATGTTCTCACAACCTCAGCTGCATCTTTGTGAATGGTGGGCCAGTAATACCCAATACGCATAACCTTTGCGGCTATAGTCCAATAGCCAGAATGTAAAAGCGCAATACCCTTCATGAACTTCTCTGAGCACTTCTTTTGCTTGATTTGGACCAATACATAGCAGGCTCGGTCCAAGAAACGACTTCCTGTAAAGAGTTCCATCCACCAAAGTGTATATGGGTGCTTTCATACGTACCTTTCTTGCTTCCTTTTAGTCTGTAGGGAGCATTCCCTCTACTAAAAATTTAAGTATAGGTGTCATCCAGTTTGGGCTTTCCTCGTCGATGGGTGCAACAGTAGACTTCTCATCAATAGATTTCTGCATTAGCTCTTCCACCCATACGTTTTTGTGCAAGTGATCAAAGGCTAGACAGCCAAATTGCTAAGTGCATCTGCTTTCTTATTCTGACCCCTAGGTACCTGCGTTAGTCTGAACACGTCGAACTCTTCTATCATCTTTTGTACAAGTTCTAGGTAGCATTGCATAGAGGCATCATGCGCCTCAAATAACCCATTAACTTGATTTGCCACGAGTTGCGAGTCAACGTATGCATCCAAACACTTAATACCCAACTGCTGCGCTATACGCATTCTTGACAGCAGTGCCTCATGCTCTGATTCATTGTTCGTGGCTGTGAATGTGAATCGAAGCGCATAGGTGTGCTCTTCCCCCTCCGGACTTGTCAAAACTAACCCTGCGCCTGAACCCTCTAGGCCACAAGCTCCATCAGTATACAACTCCCAAGGTTGACTATCTAGGGGTTCAGTTGCGATACTTTCCTTTGATGCTTCTATCACAACCGTAGTTTCAGCCAAGTAATCTGCCAATATATGTCCTTTGACCGCTGTTCGCGGAGAGAAGTTTATTTCGTGCTCCCCCAATTCTATGGTCATTTAGCCAATTGCCCCGAAACCTCAGGTTTGTACAGCACCTGTGATAATACAATCATTGTCAGTATGCTGCATTTAATCTATGCACGCTAAAAGTGACTTATAAGATTACGTTATACATAGGTAGCGCGTCCCGCGACTTGCACCTGTCTTATTGGTTGATCAGTCAATACCACTATAGGAAGCGCTTAGAAATATTGACGTAACCTACGAGCTGTATGCACAAGCGCGTATGCCAGCTTTTCTATTGGAGTGTAATTGACCTCACTACCACTAAGCGCCTTACTGACAAAGTATACATGCATCTGTACCTGCGATTTAAAGAATGGGTTGCACATACACATAAACATATAACTTTCTATGCATATATATAGAAAATAAACAAAGCATGATACATACCTGCCCCTATCTGCTACAAGAACAGAGCTTATGGCTTCCTACGAAGTCGCAAGATACAACATCAATGTCTCTCCTGCCACAGGGGCGGTTAAAGTAGGCAGTTCTTTCAAAAGTGCCTTCATCTCTAGAATAGCTTTCTCGGCCTCCTCTGTCCATTTGAAGTCTGACTTTTTCAATGAGTTCTTTAAAGTCTGGAAGAATGGCAAAGACCTCTCTGCTGCTTTTGACAGGAAGCGTGTTAGCGCCGCTAGTTTTCCTGTCAGACTTTGAACTTCTTTACTGGCTTTTGGTGACTGCATCTGTTCCACTGCTTCAATTTTCTTGGGATTCGCACAGATTCCTCTTGGGGTTACTATGTGCCCCAAAAATTTTCCCTCTTCTTCCCCAAAGCTGCACTTTGTGGGGTTAAGTTTCATGTTATTTTGCGTAGAGAGTGTGATGAACCGGGAAATTCCGACTAAATTTAAACTTAATCTTTATATGGTTTTGACACGATAAGCAAAGTCTATTAAACTAAATCTCAAAAATTTTGAACTGTTTCAGATATCTATTTGACCTTTGACTATTTTCGACGATTCACAAACCACTATCTGTATATATATATATATATATATATATATATATATATATATATATATATATATATATATATATATATATATATATATATATATATATATATATATATATTAATTTGAAGTAGAAACTTATATGAGTTAGTTTATTTGTGTAAATAAAATAATAGATGACATTACTATAAATCTATCTATATATGAAAAGTACATTGAATATATATAATTTAGAATTTATTAAATAAACGCTCGTAGGACTCGTTTACCATCTTGATGGTTATTAATCAAGTTAAAAACGAACTTATATGATTTTTAAAATAAAAGGTGATCCGAAAATGAGTTATATAAGTTATAGGCTTATTAAAAGTATATTTAGGATCTAATTATTTAATTTTAACACTTTTTATATTTTACCCATAAATGAGAGGGACAGTTGATGTAATTTTTATTTATTAAATTAATGACTGAATTTTATACCATAATGACCAAAATAAATAAATATAGTTAATTTAAAAATATGAGATTTTTCTGAACACTTTTATCCGCCACTGATTTTGCACGATACACAGTCCGTGAAAACTGTCGGTAGAGTGATTCCAAATCACCTGGCTGCTAACTGTTTAATTTTGGAAATCATGAAAATCACTGTGCTTGTCTTCTTTCTTACATCACCCCACTAAGTGATACATATATATTATATATATGTAGAGTTAACACATACATATAGAAATGCACTGAATGTTATAAATCAACATCTTTCATACATTCTTCTTTTCTTCTACATAACAACTGATCACCATCATCATTTTTGTATCCGTTTTGGTTCAAGAACAAACCACTTTCATTCCATCACAATACACTACCAACACCATAATTAGATAACCACCCTATTCGATCAACACCTCCATCAAGCTACCGTTTCGTTTCTGTTTCTATCCAAGAATCACCATCGAGGAACCATCAAACCCTTTCAACCATTCTTGTTGTTCCCGACCCCGGTTCGATTTGCAAACACCACCAATCATCATCACCATATTATACGAGCTACACAAACCACTAGCTACTGCTCAATTTTGTTTAGTAAACACCAAACACCTTCGCATACCATCACTAGTTGTTTTGTTTTAATCCTCACTTTAAACGACTACTGGTTGCAGCCGTAATCAAACACCACTTACATCACCACCACACCCGTCCCATAACTACCGCCGTATCACCCCCGAGAATCACCTACAACCACCACTAAACCATCACCTCACCACCACCGTAAAACCACTACCACACCCACCTCACCATTGTAAGATGCTACTATATACGAGGTAATTATTTTTCTGTTTTATCCTCATCAAACAAACAATCATCGAATATCATATATAAACCTGAGTGTTTACTTTCGTTTCCTCGTTCTACGTTTGTTTTGAAGGTAACCCAAAGAGCACCCCCAATATTGACAACTTCACCATTACAAAAACCCATTTACTATTGCCCTTCTTGATCAACCTTAACCACCACCGAAAACACTTTAGTTTTATTATATTTCGAACAACATTTACTACCCCTTTTTTCGTGTTCAATCAAACCCTTTCCAGTTTAACTACTAGTAGTATTCATGTGATGATAAACGATGGAGATTGATTATGATAATAATCGAGATAGATGTATGATGAAGATACATCAATAATGAACGATGATGGTAGGATATATATATATATATATATATATATATATATATATATATATATATATATATATATATATATATATATATATATATTATCCGATGATGATAAAGAGAATGGATTAGGATGGGATCACTTTATGATGGTCCCAGAACTAAAATAATGTCATGATATTTTATCCCTTATTTGCAAATGGATTCCACTAGCTCTTTGTCTAAAAAGGGAAACGAATTTTTTTTATTATTTATCAATACAACTGGACCATATTGCTGTTTAGGGCCGAGAGGATTTCATTTATTTGTTGGGGCAAGATAATCCAGGTTGGGCCATTTGATTTAATTATGTTATTGGGCCGTGATTTTTGGCCATGATTCACTTAAGTTTTGCCATCAGATATACTGATTAGGATAAGAGATCCGTGATATTATTTTTTTGATGATATGATCACCGATAATGATGATCATTTAAGATAATGATGATGATGATTGTGATGATGGTGTATGATGTATGATGTACAATAAAGATGGTAAGTGATGATGATGATGAACCTCTGATCATGATTAACGTATGATATCGATAATGTTTAGAAAATGATAAATGATGGTTATGAAGATGATGATGATTATTCGAATATGGTCATGTATGATGTTACGGGTAAGATGGCAGGATATGTTACTATGATTGATGATGAGTCAAAACGGAAAACTAAGTTAAAAGATATTAAAATATTAATAATCATAATAGAAAAACTGATACGGAGTAATGGTTAAGGATGTTATCGGGTTAGCGGGACGTCGCGGGTTCAAACCCGGACTTGGGCATTTTTTGAGGGCTACTTCTTTAAGGTAGTATTACTAATACCTTTATTATTATTATTATTATTATTATTATTATTATTATTATTATTATTATTATTATTATTATTATTATTATTATTATTATTATTATTATTATTATTATTATCGTTATTATTATTATGATTAATGGTATTAAAATGTTAACTTTAGGTTTATTATAAAAATTAAGGATTTAGTTTATGATTTAAAATAGGTTAATGATATGATTAAGATTATGACAAATACCTATTATTTTTGAAAATTATTAATATTATTATTATTATTATTAAGACTATTATTATTATCAAGTATCATTATTATTAAGATTATCATTATTATTATCATTATTATTTTATTATCCTTATTATATTTTTTATATATATTTATAATATTATTTTTACATTATTATTATTATTATTATTATTATTATTATTATTATTATTATTATTATTATTATTATTATTATTATCATTATCATTTTTATTATTACCAATATAGTTATTATTTTTTATAAAAACCATATTATAATTATTATCAATATTACTACTAATATTATTATTATTACTATAATAAAAATTAGTCATATAGAAATATACTAAACTAAACTATATTAACATTGAATATAAAATAAATACATTTAATTAAATTACTAATGAAACACATAATTTATTAAAATAACAAGTATATCACTAATAATATATAAACTCGTTCGATTATAATTATATGTGTTAATATATATATATATATAAATGATATAGGTTCGTGAATCCGAGGCCAACCCTGCGTTGTTCTGTTTCGTCGTATGAATATTTTTACTACAAAATATTGTATTGTGAGTTTCATTTACTCCCTTTTACTCTTTACATTTTTGGGACTGAGAATACATGCGCTGTTTTTATAACTGTTTTACTAAATGCTTTGAGATATATTTTTGAACTAAGAATACATGAACTGCTTTTATAAACGCTTGACGAAATTGACACAAATATTTAAAACTACATTCTATGATAGAATTATTTGGATTCAGAGGTTCAATTTCTATAAAGATTGTATTATCGACCATCGGCGAGATGATTTTGTCATTGCACGCACGCATTAGCTCCCTAAATGGTTCGATTTAGTAGTTAGTAACGGTGAGATGATTTTATCGTTGCACGCACGCATTAGCTCCCATTTTAGCTACCATCGGTGAGATGATTTTGCATTGCACGCACGCATTAGCTCCCGATGTATTGTATTGTATTGTATTCGACTTTGTAGTTAGTAACGGAGAGATGATTTTGTCATTGCACGCACGCATTAGCTCCCGTTTTAGCTACCCTCGGCGAGATGATTTTGCATTGCACGCACGCATTAGCTCCCGTTGTAAAATTATATTGTATTAACTTCCACGGTGAGATGATTTTGCATTGCACTTACGTATTAGCTACCGTTGGTGAGTTGTTTGAAAGGTTCCAGTGTTCTTCATATGAATGATTTTACAGCAGGAGTAGACCTGCACAGATTTTTTTCTAACTATGAGTACTTTGTGGTCTATTATATTAATGGAAATGATTATTTATAATAAACAAATGAACTCACCAACCTTTTGGTTGACACTTTAAAGCATGTTTATTCTCAGGTATTAAAGAAATCTTCCGCTGTGCATTAACTCATTTTAAGGATATTACTTGGAGTCATTCATGGCATATTTCGAAAGACATTGCATTCGAGTCGTTGAGTTCATCAAGATTATTATTAAGTCAATTATAGTTGGATGTATTATGAAATGGTATGCATGCCGTCAATTTTCGATGTAAAGAAAGTTTGACTTTTAAAAACGAATACAATGTTTGTAAAATGTATCATATAGAGGTCAATTACCTCGCAATAAAATCAACTATTGTGAATCATTTATAATGTATATGAACGGGTCCTTTCAGTTGGTATCAGAGCGGTGGTCTTAGCGAACCAGGTCTGCATTAGTGTGTCAAACTGATAGTCGTTAGGATGCATTAGTGAGACTGGACTTCGACCGTGTCTGCATGTCAAAAGTTTTGCTTATCATTTTTTGTCAGAAATTACCTGCTGATCATTCTTAGTCTAGACACATCTTATCGCATTGATTGCATGAATAGTGTATAGACAAAATTCATATCTTAGCGTATCTGCTAATTCATATCTTAGCGTATCTGATTACTGAAACTTTGCCTGACATATTCCGTAAAGTCCTCCGTAATCTACGAAATCTTTTGCTCTATATATATAGATAGTCTATGTAATTAGAATACCATCCGATAGCCGGAAAATCATTTTAAATCGAAAAATCCTTTATTCAATCGTATGAAATGGAATTCGTCATTAGTTCAAGTCCCTCAGATTCCGAAATGGAATCCCACTCATGCTCCGAAAGCAGTGTGACTGGAATGGATCAACCAATCAGCCATCATCTAATCTGGAGGAATTGGGGATGGGTTCGTAGCCTCCTTAATCATTGGAGACAAGAAGAAGGCGATCCTTTCCATCCACCACATTGCCCTCTTGGCGAAGAACCTGAAGCACTTACCGGCAAACCTATTTGTAATACCATTTTCTCTCTCATTTCCAGAGTATCTACTCATGATTATATACTATCGAAGATTCTAGATCTTATTCACCCGCTCGTTCGAACCGACAACCACCCCAGTGTAATAGAAGTCAACGAGCTTCACGCTCGAGTAATCAATTTGGAAAATATGGTGCAAAACTTACCAGCTTTAGCAACATCACCGGCACTAACAGTACGATCAATAACAGCACCAGTATCATCAACAATCCATGCCTCAACATCACATTCTGTACCTTGAGCATAATCATCATTCTATGTATCGTTCTATCTATTTCATCTTCATTCAACATGGCGATTGTGTAATCTCTAATGTTTTATAGATTATATATTCTTGTTCTAACATAAATCAAATGAGTTTAATATCATATTAACTCATTAAATCTATATTACATCTTAAGAAAATATTTATGTATATATGTTTTTATAAAGATGGTAACTAAGAATTCATTTGTACAAACTGTTAACGGTGAAAATATTTTAACGGGTAGGTAATACCCGAGGAATATTTAGATTTCACATTAATAAGTTACACTGTACATTCTTCGTATCTGATTCAACAGTCATTTACTATCCTACTTACATCCACAGATATACGAATCCGTTCACCACAGAATAACCATTTTCATTCAATTTCATATTTGGATTTTGACTTATCAGAATCCAACAAGTGGCATAATGAGGAAAACATTCGACAAAATAAAATTGTTAGAAACAAACAAAATTAACTATGAGAAATATTGTTAAGGATCCACACTAACAAAATCCTAGCTAAATGTTCCTAGCTAATTGTTAACTCCTTATTACATTTATTTATCGCAATTTAATTATCGCAATTTTAATTCTCGCAATTTTATTTATCGTCATTTAATTTCTGTTATTTATTTTATGCACTTTAAATATCGGGACACATATACAATATTTTGACATATCATATCGACGTCATATATATATATATATATATATATATATATATATATATATATATATATATATATATATATATATATATATATATATATATTATTTGGAATAACTATAGACACTCTATATGCTGTAATGCTCGAGTTCGCTATACAGGGTTGAGGTTGATTTTCAAATAATATATATACTTTAAGTTATGATCGAGTCTGAGACTTGTATACATTGGGTCACGACACGTATTAATTAATTCAAATATTATATATTAAACTATATATGAGTTATTGAATTTCTAACTGTGGACTACTAACTGTGGACTACCAATATTGGACAATTAAAATGAATTAAAATATTGATTATAACATATGAAACTAAACATTCCTTCAAGTTTGCCACTTGATTTCATCTTAAACCTCATTTGTATCTTGACGATTACAATCTGCGTTCTAACCTTTCATGATTCTTGAAAACACCTCAATCGAGAGGATGAACCAACCGTACTTTCTCTATGGAAGAAAAGATAGATGCATATAGTTATGCACCTGAAAACTCTCGGAACCTGAGTAAACGTTTAACACGTATCTGTGCTAGCTCCTTTGGCATTGCTATTACCGAAATAACAATGCAATTCCTTTTCAAAGTAGCCAATTTTGTCACAGCTTCAACAAATCAATTTCGACTTTTCATTCGAATAAACTCTATTATAACTTTGATATATAAGTTCACCCTTCATTATCATTACCGAGGAACCATTTATATTCCGCCACAGTAGCTGTAAACTTACCAGCAACTTCATTGATCTTTGACTTTTCAAAAAATCATTATATTCATTGAAACCCTATCATTTACTCATCTACATCTTGTAACGAGAATTGCCATACCAATTACCAGAAATCAGTAATAAGTATTTTGAATTTTGCAGTGTTTCTACATCAACAGTTATATACATATAACATTTATCTCTTAGAATTATGATCTTCCATTCTGAATTTCTGAAAAGCACCCAGTCTGCGAATCAAATCTCTGAGTATCAAAAGAACTAATAAAGCAGCAAAAACTATAGATGACTTTAACAGTCAAAAGTTTGATGATAAAGAAGGATACGTTGGAAAAGCTCAAAAAAAAGTTGGAACTAGAAAACGGATTGAGCAAACCATGAAGGAGGCTGTGGACAAATCACAAAGAATAAATCTGCCTTCAAAGAATCCAAATAATTCAGTATCTGCTGAAGTCATTAACAAATACCTTGCTCATGACTCTAAACCCTTACGGATAAATCTTCTCCATCATCCTTTGATATTAAAAAATTCTAAGATATCATCGTATCTTACATTATAAATATCCTCGATATTTCTGAAGATATATTCATAACTATTCTTATATGAAATTATGTATCTTTTCACAATATCAGTGTTACATCAGAAAAGAAACTATTTTAGTTTCTAAATTCTGAAAAATTCGAACTTAAAAATTTGAATGCTTTTGAAGTAATGTTGGGAACTGAAGCATGAGTTAGTATAATATAATGACACTTAATCATCGTGATTATATTACAGTAAGTCATGCTGAGTTTCTAATGAAACATGATGATTCACAGGCCTACCGTCATCATGTGCCATGTTACACAACTCTTACATTCGATCTATTCCTTAAACATATCAAGAACATATCTATTTGGTATTTCTATCTTTTCTCTTGAATTCCGGTGATGTAACCAATCAAGATCATACTATTACAATTTCTATCTTAGAACGTAAGTCATGTTCTTTCGAAACTTCATACCTACGAATTCTAGACCATTATTCGCTTGACTTAAAGTCGGGAAGAGAAAACAAAAGTATGGAACTCCAAAATATAAAGGAAATGAAGAGGGTAAATATATAATGGAAATATCCGACAGAGAAATCGAGACAGATCACCGTAATTAATAAAAGAGATTTCAATTCCCCTATTCACCGAAGAATCAGATCTTACAGATTCCAAAGATTTTCTTTAAATCCCTTGAATTCCGGAAATCAACCGCCTTGCATTTACTCATTTCATTCTTTTGTAATAGCTTCACTCGTACTCTTCGCGTAATCGAATTGTTTTATCCATATTACTCAATGATGATAAAACTTTAATTTCTAGCTCGTATGCGTCATGAAAACATACTTATTGTCAGCCATGACCATCCCAATCAAGGGACGAAATTTCTTTAACGGGTAGGTACTGTGACGACCCGGTAAATTCTGACCAAATTTAAACTTAATATTTTTATATTTTCGACACGATAAGCAAAGTCTATTAAACTAAATCTCAAAATTTTTGAACTGTTTCAGATATTTATTTGACCTTCGACTATTTCCGACGATTCACGAACCACTATCTGTATATATATATATATATATATATATATATATATATATATATATATATATATATATATATATATATATATATATATATATATATATATATATATATATATATATATATATATATATATATATATATATATATTAATTTGAAATAGAAACTTATATGAGTTAGTTTATTTGTGTAAATAAAATAATACATGACATTACTATAAATCTATCTATATATGAATAGTACATTGAATATATATAATTTAGAATTTATTTAATAAACGCTCGTAGCACTCGTTTACCATCTTGATGGTTATTAATCGAGTTAAAAATGAACTTATATGATTTTTAAAATAAAAGGTGATCCGAAAATGAGTTATATAAGTTATAGGCTTATTTAAAGTATATTTAGGATCTAATTATTTAATTTTAACACTTTTTATATTTTACCCATAAATGAGAGGGACAGTTGATGTAATTTTTATTTATTAAATTAATGACTGAATTTTATACCATATTGATCAAAATAAATAAATATAGTTAATTTAAAAATATAGAATTTTTCTGAACACTTTTATCCGCCACTGATTTCGCACGATACAAAGTCCGTGAAAACTGTCGTTAGAGTGATTCCAAATCACCCGGCTGCTAACTGTTTAATTTTGGAAATCATGTAAATCACTGTGCTTCTCTTCTTTCTTTCATCACCCCACTGAGTGATACATATATATTATATATGAAATGTCCCGTTCTTATTGATTAAAAACGTTCCATATTAATTGATTTCGTTGCGAGGTTTTGACCTCTATATGAGACATTTTTCAAAGACTGCATTCATTTTTAAAACAAACCATAACCTTTATTTCATAGATAAAGGTTTTAAAAAAAGCTTTACGTAGATTATCAAATAATGATAATCTAAAATATCCTGTTTACACACGACCATTACATAATGGTTTACAATACAAATATGTTACAACAAAATAAGTTTCTTGAATGCAGTTTTTACACAATATCATACAAGCATGGACTCCAAATCTCGTCCTTATTTAAGTATGCGACAGCGGAAGCTCTTAATAATCACCTGAGAATAAACATGCTTAAAACGTCAACAAAAATGTTGGTGAGTTATAGGTTTAACCTATATATATCAAATCATAATAATAGACCACAAGATTTCATATTTCAATACACATCCCATACATAGAGATAAAAATCATTCATATGGTGAACACCTGGTAACCGACATTAACAAGATGCATATATAAGAATATCCCCATCATTCCGGGACACCCTTCGGATATGATATAAATTTCGAAGTACTAAAGCATCCGGTACTTTGGATGGAGTTTGTTAGGCCCAATAGATCTATATTTAGGATTCGCGTCAATTAGGGTGTCTGTTCCCTAATTCTTAGATTACCAGACTTAATAAAAAGGGGCATATTCGATTTCGATAATTCAACCATAGAATGTACTTTCACGTACTTGTGTCTATTTTGTAAATCATTTATAAAACCTGCATGTATTCTCATCCCAAAAATATTAGATTTTAAAAGTGGGACTATAACTCACTTTCACAGATTTTTACTTCGTCGGGAAGTAAGACTTGGCCACTGGTTGATTCACGAACCTATAACAATATATACATATATATCAAAGTATGTTCAAAATATATTTACAACACTTTTAATATATTTTGATGTTTTAAGTTTATTAAGTCAGCTGTCCTCGTTAGTAACCTACAACTAGTTGTCCACAGTTAGATGTACAGAAATAAATCGATAAATATTATCTTGAATCAATCCACGACCCAGTGTATACGTATCTCAGTATTGATCACAACTCAAACTATATATATTTTGGAATCAACCTCAACCCTGTATAGCTAACTCCAACATTCACATATAGAGTGTCTATGGTTGTTCCGAAATATATATAGATGTGTCGACATGATGGGTCGAAACATTGTATACGTGTCTATGGTATCTCAAGATTACATAATATACAATACAAGTTGATTAAGTTATGGTTGGAATAGATTTGTTACCAATTTTCACGTAGCTAAAATGAGAAAAATTATCCAATCTTGTTTTACCCATAACTTCTTCATTTTAAATCCGTTTTGAGTGAATCAAATTGCTATGGTTTCATATTGAACTATATTTTATGAATCTAAACAGAAAAAGTATAGGTTTATAGTCGGAAAAATAAGTTACAAGTCGTTTTTGTAAAGGTAGTCATTTCAGTCTAAAGAACGACGTCTAGATGACCATTTTAGAAAACATACTTCCACTTTGAGTTTAACCATAATTTTTGGATATAGTTTCATGTTTATAATAAAAATCATTTTCTCAGAATAACAACTTTTAAATCAAAGTTTATCATAGTTTTTAATTAACTAACCCAAAACAGCCCGCGGTGTTACTACGACGGCGTAAATCCGGTTTTACGGTGTTTTTCGTGTTTCCAGGTTTTAAATCATTAAGTTAGCATATCATATAGATATAGAACATGTGTTTAGTTGATTTTAAAAGTCAAGTTAGAAGGATTAACTTTTGTTTGCGAACAAGTTTAGAATTAACTAAACTATGTTCTAGTGATTACAAGTTTAAACCTTCGAATAAGATAGCTTTATATGTATGAATCGAATGATGTTATGAACATCATTACTACCTTAATTTCCTTGGATAAACCTACTGGAAGAGAGAAAAATGGATCTAGCTTCAATGGATCCTTGGATGGCTCGAAGTTCTTGAAGCAGAATCATGACACGAAAACAAGTTCAAGTAAGATCATCACTTGAAATAAGATTGTTATAGTTATAGAAATTGAACCAAAGTTTGAATATGATTATTACCTTGTATTAGAATGATAACCTACTGTAAGAAACAAAGATTTCTTGAGGTTGGATGATCACCTTACAAGATTGGAAGTGAGCTAGCAAACTTGAAAGTATTCTTGATTTTATGAAACTAGAACTTTTGGAATTTATGAAGAACACTTAGAACTTGAAGATAGAACTTGAGAGAGATCAATTAGATGAAGAAAATTGAAGAATGAAAGTGTTTGTAGGTGTTTTTGGTCGTTGGTGTATGGATTAGATATAAAGGATATGTAATTTTGTTTTCATGTAAATAAGTCATGAATGATTACTCATATTTTTGTAATTTTATGAGATATTTCATGCTAGTTGCCAAATGATGGTTCCCACATGTGTTAGGTGACTCACATAGGCTGCTAAGAGCTGATCATTGGAGTGTATATACCAATAGTACATACATCTAAAAGCTGTGTATTGTACGAGTACGAATACGGGTGCATACGAGTAGAATTGTTGATGAAACTGAACGAGGATGTAATTGTAAGCATTTTTGTTAAGTAGAAGTATTTTGATAAGTGTATTGAAGTCTTTCAAAAGTGTATAAATACATATTAAAACACTACATGTATATACATTTTAACTGAGTCGTTAAGTCATCGTTAGTCGTTACATGTAAATGTTGTTTTGAAACCTTTAGGTTAACGATCTTGTTAAATGTTGTTAACCCAATGTTTATAATATCAAAAGAGATTTTAAATTATTATATTATCATGATATTATGATGTACGAATATCTCTTAATATGATATATATACATTAAATGTCATTACAACGATAATCGTTACATATATGTCTCGTTTCAAAATCATTAAGTTAGTAGTCTTGTTTTTACATATGTAGTTCATTGTTAATATACTTAATGATATGTTTACTTATCATAATATAATGTTAACTATATATATAACCATATATATGTCATCATATAGTTTTTACAAGTTTTAACGTTCGTGAATCACCGGTCAACTTGGGTGGTCAATTGTCTATATGAAACCTATTTCAATTAATCAAGTCTTAACAAGTTTGATTGCTTAACATGTTGGAAACATTTAATCATGTAAATATCAATCTCAATTAATATATATAAACATGGAAAAGTTCGGGTCACTACAGTACCTACCCGTTAAATAAATTTCGTCCCGAAATTTTAAGCTGTTGAAGGTGTTGACGAATCTTCTGGAAATAGATGCGGGTATTTCTTCTTCATCTGATCTTCACGCTCCCAGGTGAACTCGGGTCCTCTACGAGCATTCCATCGAACCTTAACAATTGGTATCTTATTTTGCTTAAGTCTTTTAACCTCACGATCCATTATTTCGACAGGTTCTTCGATGAATTGAAGTTTTTCGTTGATTTGGATTTCATCTAACGGAATAGTGAGATCTTCTTTAGCAAAACATTTCTTCAAATTTGAGACGTGGAAAGTGTTATGTACAGCCGCGAGTTGTTGAGGTAACTCAAGTCGGTAAGCTACTGGTCCGACACGATCAATAATCTTGAATGGTCCAATATACCTTGGATTTAATTTCCCTCGTTTACCAAATCGAACAACGCCTTTCCAAGGTGCAACTTTAAGCATGACCATCTCTCCAATTTCAAATTCTATATCTTTTCTTTTAATGTCAGCGTAGCTCTTTTGTCGACTTTGGGCGGTTTTCAACCGTTGTTGAATTTGGATGATCTTCTTGGTAGTTTCTTGTATAATCTCCGGACCCGTAATCTGTCTATCCCCCACTTCACTCCAACAAATCGGAGACCTGCACTTTCTACCATAAAGTGCTTCAAACGGCGCCATCTCAATGCTTGAATGGTAGCTGTTGTTGTAGGAAAATTCTGGTAACGGTAGATGTCGATCCCAACTGTTTCCGAAATCAACAACACATGCTCGTAGCATGTCTTCAAGCGTTTGTATCGTCCTTTAACTCTGCCCATCAGTTTGTGGATGATAGGCAGTACTCATATCTAGACGAGTTCCTAATGCTTGCTGTAATGTCTGCCAGAATCTTGAAATAAATCTGCCATCCCTATCAGAGATAATAGAGATTGGTATTCCATGTCTGGAGACGACTTCCTTCAAATACAGTCGTGCTAACTTCTCCATCTTGTCATCTTCTCTTATTGGCAGGAAGTGTGCTGATTTGGTGAGACGATCAACTATTATCCAAATAGCATCAAAACCACTTGCAGTCCTTGGCAATTTAGTGATGAAATCCATGGTAATGTTTTCCCATTTCCATTCCGGGATTTCGGGTTGTTGAAGTAGACCTGATGGTTTCTGATGCTCAGCTTTGACCTTAGAACACGTCAAACATTCTCCTACGTATTTAGCAACATCGGCTTTCATACCCGGCCACCAAAAATGTTTCTTGAGATCCTTGTACATCTTCCCCGTTCCAGGATGTATTGAGTATCTGGTTTTATGAGCTTCTCTAAGTACCATTTCTCTCATATCTCCAAATTTTGGTACCCAAATCCTTTCAGCCCTATACCGAGTTCCGTCTTCCCTAATATTAAGATGCTTCTCCGATCCTTTGGGTATTTCATCCTTTAAATTTCCCTCTTTTAAAACTCCTTGTTGCGCCTCCTTTATTTGAGTAGTAATGTTATTATGAATCATTATATTCATAGATTTTACTCGAATGGGTTCTCTGTCCTTCCTGCTCAAGGCATCGGCTACCACATTTGCCTTCCCCGGGTGGTAACGAATCTCAAAGTCGTAATCATTCAATAATTCAATCCACCTACGCTGCCTCATATTCAGTTGTTTCTGATTAAATATGTGTTGAAGACTTTTGTGGTCGGTATATATAATACTTTTGACCCCATATAAGTAGTGCCTCCAAGTCTTTAATGCAAAAACAACCGCGCCTAATTCCAAATCATGCGTCGTATAATTTTGTTCGTGAATCTTCAATTGTCTAGACGCATAAGCAATCACCTTCGTTCGTTGCATTAATACACAACCGAGACCTTGCTTTGATGCATCACAATAAATCACAAAATCATCATTCCCTTCAGGCAATGACAATATAGGTGCCGTAGTTAGCTTTTTCTTCAATAACTGAAACGCTTTCTCTTGTTCATCATTCCATTCAAATTTCTTCCCTTTATGCGTTAATGCAGTCAAGGGTTTTGCTATTCTGGAAAAGTCTTGGATGAACCTTCTGTAGTAACCAGCTAGTCCTAAAAACTGGCGTATGTGTTTTGGAGTTTTCGGGGTTTCCCACTTTTCAACAGTTTCTATCTTTGCCGGATCCACCTTAATACCTTCTTTGTTCACTATGTGACCGAGGAATTGAACTTCTTCCAACCAAAATGCACACTTTGAAAACTTAGCGTACAATTCTTCCTTCCTCAATACTTCTAACACCTTTCTCAAATGTTCACCGTGTTCTTGGTCATTCTTTGAGTAAATAAGTATGTCATCAATGAAAACAATGACAAACTTGTCAAGGTATGGTCCACACACTCGGTTCATAAGGTCCATGAATACAGCTGGTGCATTAGTTAAACCAAACGGCATGACCATAAACTCGTAATGACCGTAACGTGTTCTGAAAGCAGTCTTTGGAATATCATCTTCTTTCACCCGCATTTGATGATACCCGGAACGTAAGTCAATCTTTGAATAAACAGACGAGCCTTGTAGTTGATCAAATAAGTCATCGATTCTCGGTAGTGGGTAGCGGTTCTTGATGGTAAGTTTGTTCAACTCTCGGTAGTCGATACACAACCTGAATGTACCATCTTTCTTCTTGACAAACAAAACAGGAGCTCCCCACGGTGATGTGCTTGGTCGAATGAAACCATGCTCTAAAAGTTCTTGTAATTGGCTTTGTAGTTCTTTCATCTCGCTGGGTGCGAGTCTGTAAGGAGCACGAGCTATTGGTGCAGCTCCTGGTACAAGATCTATTTGAAATTCAACGGATCGATGTGGGGGTAATCCCGGTAATTCTTTCGGAAATACATCAGGAAATTCTTTTGCGACGGGAACATCATTGATGCTCTTTTCTTCAGTTTGTACTTTCTCGACGTGTGCTAGAACAGCATAGCAACCTTTTCTTATTAGTTTTTGTGCCTTCAAATTACTAATAAGATGTAGCTTCGTGTTGCCCTTTTCTCCGTACACCATTAAGGGTTTTCCTTTTTCTCGTATAATGCGAATTGCATTTTTGTAACAAACGATCTCCGCTTTCACTTCTTTCAACCAGTCCATACCGATTATCACATCAAAACTCCCTAACTCTACTGGTATCAAATCAATCTTAAATGTTTCGCTAACCAGTTTAATTTCTCGATTCCGACATATATTATCTGCTGAAATTAATTTACCATTTGCTAATTCGAGTAAAAATTTACTATCCAAAGGCGTCAATGGACAACTTAATTTAGCACAAAAATCTCTACTCATATAGCTTCTATCCGCACCCGAATCAAATAAAACGTAAGCAGATTTATTGTCAATAAGAAACGTACCCGTAACAAGCTCCGGGTCTTCCTGTGCCTCTGCCGCATTAATATTGAAAACTCTTCCACGGCCTTGTCCATTCGTGTTCTCCTGGTTCGGGCAATTTCTAATAATGTGGCCTGGTTTTCCACATTTATAACAAACTACATTGGCATAACTTGCTCCGACACTACTTGCTCCGCCATTACTCGTTCCGACACCATTTGTTCCTTTCGTTCTATTAACCCCTGGTCCGTAGACCTCACACTTCGCCGCGCTATGACCATTTCTTTTACACTTGTTGCAAAATTTGGTGCAGAACCCCGAGTGATTCTTTTCACACCTTTGGCATAGCTGCTTCTGATTGTTGTTGTTGTTGCGGTTATTATTGTTGTTGGGATGATTGTTGTAGTTGCTGTTGTTGTTGTTGTTGTTGTTGTTGTTGTTGTTGTTGTTGTTGGGCGGCCGTTTGTTGTAGTTGCGATTGATGTTGCGATTGTTGGGATAATTGTTGCGATTATTGTTGTAATTGTTGTTGTTGTTGTATTGGTGATTCTTATCACCATTTTCCTCCCACTTTCTTTTGACTTGCTTCACATTGGCCTCTTCAGCAGTCTGTTCTTTAATTCTTTCTTCAATTTGGTTCACGAGTTTGTGAGCCATTCTACATGCCTGTTGTATGGAGGCGGGCTCGTGTGAACTTATATCTTCTTGGATTCTTTCTGGTAATCCTTTCACAAACGCGTCAATCTTCTCTTCCTCATCTTCGAATGCTCCCGGACACAATAGGCACAATTATGTGAATCGTCTTTCGTATGTGGTAATATCAAATCCTTGGGTTCGTAACCCTCTAAGTTCTGTCTTGAGCTTATTGACCTCAGTTCTGGGACGGTACTTCTCGTTCATCAAGTGCTTGAATGCTGACCAAGGTAGTGCGTACGCATCATCTTGTCCCACTTGCTCTAGATAGGTATTCCACCATGTTAACGCAGAACCTGTGAAGGTATGCGTAGCGTACTTCACTTTGTCCTCTTCAGTACACTTACTTATGGCAAACACCGATTCGACCTTCTCGGTCCACCGTTTCAATCCGATCGGTCCTTCGGTTCCATCAAATTCCAAAGGTTTGCAGGCAGTGAATTCTTTGTAGGTGCATCCTACACGATTTCCTGTACTGCTAGATCCAAGGTTATTGTTGGTATGTAGCGCAGCCTGTACTGCGGCTATGTTTGAAGCTAGAAAAGTACGGAATTCCTCTTCATTCATATTCACGGTGTGTCGAGTAGTCGGTGCCATTTCCTTCAAAATAGTCAAATGGAACAAGTTAATCATACAGAATGTTAAGAGTAGTTAATAGTATTTCGTAGCATAATATGAACTCATTTATAAAAGCTTTTTCTTCATATTAGCGTTTTATAAGTTTAAATTCGGGTAGTACCTACCCGTTAAGTTCATACTTAGTAGCTAATATACAATTCAACTACTACAATTCTATATGAAAAACTGATTGTAATAATATTTCGCGTTCAAGCTTTTATACAATATTTTACAAACTTACAATACCGCTTATTTTACATAAAGCATGAAATATAGCACACAATAACTTTGATACAAGATAGTTGTGAAGATAATTCTAGCTAGTACACAAGTCGTTCAGCAAAGGCAATAAAGACACGTAATTCATACGTCCAGAAACAAGTCATGCATTCTAGTTTTACTAGGACTACTTCCCATCCTTGGTCTTGTGCAACATAACCGTTATGGCCGTTGATAAGACAGCGTGTTGTAACGTCATCAAAGGGACGAGGGTTACGTAATGTCCAACAGTCCCGTAATAATCTAAAAACCTCATTTCTTACCCCAATTACCGACTCCGTCACTTGTGGAAACGTTTTGTTTAATAGTTGTAGCCCGATGTTCTTGTTCTCACTTTGGTGAGAAGCGAACATTACTAATCCGTAAGCATAACATGCTTCTTTATGTTGTATGTTAGCCGCTTTTTCTAAATCACGAAGTCCAATATTCGGATATATTGAGTCAAAATAATTTCTTAACCCGTTGCGTAAAATAGCATTTGGGTTCCCCGCAATATATGCGTCAAAGTAAACACATCGTAACTTATGGGTTTCCCAATGTGATATCCCCCATCTTTCAAACGAAAGTCTCTTATAAACCAAGACATTCTTGGAACGTTCTTCGAATGTCTTACAAACTGATCTCGCCTTAAATAGTTGTGCCGAAGAATTCTGGCCGACTCTAGACAAGATTTCATCAATCATGTCTCCGGGTAGGTCTCTTAAAATATTGGGTTGTCTATCCATTTTGTGTTTTTAAACTGTAAAATAGACAAGAGTTAGATTCATAAAAAAATACTTATTAATACAAGCAATTTTTACATATATCATAAAGCATAAGAACACTATATTACATATATTACACCACACGAATACAACTATCTTATTCCGACTCGCACGTTTCTTCTTCTTCGGTTTTGGTTCGTTTTGCCAAGTTTCTAGGGATATATGATGTTCCCCTAATACGAGCCGTCGTTGTCCACATTGGTTTAGAAAAAACCTGGTGGTTTAGAGGTTCCCGGGTCATTGTTACAACTTAAGGACTTCGGGCGTTGACGATACATATAAAGTTCATCGGGGTTGGAATTAGATTTCTCTATTTTTATGCCCTTTCCCTTATTATTTTCTTTTGCCTTTTTAAATTCAGTTGGGGTAATTTCTATAACATCATCGGAATTCTCGTCGAAATCCGATTCATCGGAGAATTGGTAATCCTCCCAATATTTTGCTTCCTTGGCGGAAACACCATTGACCATAATTAACCTTGGTCGGTTGGTTGAGGATTTTCTTTTTCTTAACCGTTTTATTATTTCCCCCACCGGTTCTATTTCTTCATCCGGTTCCGATTCTTCTTCCGGTTCCGATTCTTCTTCCGGTTCCGACTCTTCTTCCGGTTCCTCTTCGGGAACTTGTGAATCAGTCCACGAATCATTCCAATTTACATTTGACTCTTCATTATTATTAGGTGAGTCAATGGGACTTGTTCTAGAGGTAGACATCTATCACATAATATCAAACGCGTTAAGAGATTAATATATCACATAATATTCACATGTTAAAAATATATAGTTTCCAACAAAATTTGTTAAGCAATCATTTTTCAAGTAAACACGGTCGAAGTCCAGACTCACTAATGCATCCTAACAAACTAGATAAGACACACTAATGCAAAATTCTGGTTCTCTAAGACCAACGCTCTGATACCAACTGAAATGTCCCGTTCTTATTGATTAAAAACGTTCCATATTAATTGATTTCGTTGCGAGGTTTTGACCTCTATATGAGACATTTTTCAAAGACTGCATTCATTTTTAAAACAAACCATAACCTTTATTTCATAGATAAAGGTTTTAAAAAAAGCTTTACGTAGATTATCAAATAATGATAATCTAAAATATCCTGTTTACACACGACCATTACATAATGGTTTACAATACAAATATGTTACAACAAAATAAGTTTCTTGAATGCAGTTTTTACACAATATCATACAAGCATGGACTCCAAATCTCGTCCTTATTTAAGTATGCGACAGCGGAAGCTCTTAATAATCACCTGAGAATAAACATGCTTAAAACGTCAACAAAAATGTTGGTGAGTTATAGGTTTAACCTATATATATCAAATCATAATAATAGACCACAAGATTTCATATTTCAATACACATCCCATACATAGAGATAAAAATCATTCATATGGTGAACACCTGGTAACCGACATTAACAAGATGCATATATAAGAATATCCCCATCATTCCGGGACACCCTTCGGATATGATATAAATTTCGAAGTACTAAAGCATCCGGTACTTTGGATGGAGTTTGTTAGGCCCAATAGATCTATATTTAGGATTCGCGTCAATTAGGGTGTCTGTTCCCTAATTCTTAGATTACCAGACTTAATAAAAAGGGGCATATTCGATTTCGATAATTCAACCATAGAATGTACTTTCACGTACTTGTGTCTATTTTGTAAATCATTTATAAAACCTGCATGTATTCTCATCCCAAAAATATTAGATTTTAAAAGTGGGACTATAACTCACTTTCACAGATTTTTACTTCGTCGGGAAGTAAGACTTGGCCACTGGTTGATTCACGAACCTATAACAATATATACATATATATCAAAGTATGTTCAAAATATATTTACAACACTTTTAATATATTTTGATGTTTTAAGTTTATTAAGTCAGCTGTCCTCGTTAGTAACCTACAACTAGTTGTCCACAGTTAGATGTACAGAAATAAATCGATAAATATTATCTTGAATCAATCCACGACCCAGTGTATACGTATCTCAGTATTGATCACAACTCAAACTATATATATTTTGGAATCAACCTCAACCCTGTATAGCTAACTCCAACATTCACATATAGAGTGTCTATGGTTGTTCCGAAATATATATAGATGTGTCGACATGATAGGTCGAAACATTGTATACGTGTCTATGGTATCTCAAGATTACATAATATACAATACAAGTTGATTAAGTTATGGTTGGAATAGATTTGTTACCAATTTTCACGTAGCTAAAATGAGAAAAATTATCCAATCTTGTTTTACCCATAACTTCTTCATTTTAAATCCGTTTTGAGTGAATCAAATTGCTATGGTTTCATATTGAACTATATTTTATGAATCTAAACAGAAAAAGTATAGGTTTATAGTCGGAAAAATAAGTTACAAGTCGTTTTTGTAAAGGTAGTCATTTCAGTCTAAAGAACGACGTCTAGATGACCATTTTAGAAAACATACTTCCACTTTGAGTTTAACCATAATTTTTGGATATAGTTTCATGTTTATAATAAAAATCATTTTCTCAGAATAACAACTTTTAAATCAAAGTTTATCATAGTTTTTAATTAACTAACCCAAAACAGCCCGCGGTGTTACTACGACGGCGTAAATCCGGTTTTACGGTGTTTTTCGTGTTTCCAGGTTTTAAATCATTAAGTTAGCATATCATATAGATATAGAACATGTGTTTAGTTGATTTTAAAAGTCAAGTTAGAAGGATTAACTTTTGTTTGCGAACAAGTTTAGAATTAACTAAACTATGTTCTAGTGATTACAAGTTTAAACCTTCGAATAAGATAGCTTTATATGTATGAATCGAATGATGTTATGAACATCATTACTACCTTAATTTCCTTGGATAAACCTACTGGAAGAGAGAAAAATGGATCTAGCTTCAATGGATCCTTGGATGGCTCGAAGTTCTTGAAGCAGAATCATGACACGAAAACAAGTTCAAGTAAGATCATCACTTGAAATAAGATTGTTATAGTTATAGAAATTGAACCAAAGTTTGAATATGATTATTACCTTGTATTAGAATGATAACCTACTGTAAGAAACAAAGATTTCTTGAGGTTGGATGATCACCTTACAAGATTGGAAGTGAGCTAGCAAACTTGAAAGTATTCTTGATTTTATGAAACTAGAACTTTTGGAATTTATGAAGAACACTTAGAACTTGAAGATAGAACTTGAGAGAGATCAATTAGATGAAGAAAATTGAAGAATGAAAGTGTTTGTAGGTGTTTTTGGTCGTTGGTGTATGGATTAGATATAAAGGATATGTAATTTTGTTTTCATGTAAATAAGTCATGAATGATTACTCATATTTTTGTAATTTTATGAGATATTTCATGCTAGTTGCCAAATGATGGTTCCCACATGTGTTAGGTGACTCACATAGGCTGCTAAGAGCTGATCATTGGAGTGTATATACCAATAGTACATACATCTAAAAGCTGTGTATTGTACGAGTACGAATACGGGTGCATACGAGTAGAATTGTTGATGAAACTGAACGAGGATGTAATTGTAAGCATTTTTGTTAAGTAGAAGTATTTTGATAAGTGTATTGAAGTCTTTCAAAAGTGTATAAATACATATTAAAACACTACATGTATATACATTTTAACTGAGTCGTTAAGTCATCGTTAGTCGTTACATGTAAATGTTGTTTTGAAACCTTTAGGTTAACGATCTTGTTAAATGTTGTTAACCCAATGTTTATAATATCAAAAGAGATTTTAAATTATTATATTATCATGATATTATGATGTACGAATATCTCTTAATATGATATATATACATTAAATGTCATTACAACGATAATCGTTACATATATGTCTCGTTTCAAAATCATTAAGTTAGTAGTCTTGTTTTTACATATGTAGTTCATTGTTAATATACTTAATGATATGTTTACTTATCATAATATAATGTTAACTATATATATAACCATATATATGTCATCATATAGTTTTTACAAGTTTTAACGTTCGTGAATCACCGGTCAACTTGGGTGGTCAATTGTCTATATGAAACCTATTTCAATTAATCAAGTCTTAACAAGTTTGATTGCTTAACATGTTGGAAACATTTAATCATGTAAATATCAATCTCAATTAATATATATAAACATGGAAAAGTTCGGGTCACTACAATATATATATATATATATATATATATATATATATAGAGTTAACACATACACATAGAAATGCACTGAATGTTATAAATCAACATCTTTCATACATTCTTCTTTTCTTCTACATAACAACTGATCACCATCATCATTTTTGTATCCGTTTTGGCTCAAGAACAAACCACTTTCATTCCATCACAATACACTACCAACACCATAATTAGATAACCACCCTATTCGATCAACACCTCCATCAAGCTACCGTTCCATTTCTGTTTCTATCCAAGAATCACCATCGAGGAACCATCAAACCCTTTCAACCATTCTTGTTGTTCCCGACCCCGGTTTGATTTGCAAACACCACCAATCATCATCACCATATTATACGAGCTACACAAACCGCTAGCTACTGCTCGATTTTTTTTAGTAAACACCAAACACCTTCGCATACCATCAATAGTTGTTTTTTTTATCCTCACTTCAAACGACTACTGGTTGCAGCCGTAATCAAACACCACTTACATCACCACCACACCCGTCCCATAACCGCAACCGTATCACCCCCGAGAACCACCTACAACCACCACTAAACCGTCACCTCACCACCACTGTAAAACCACTACCACACCCACCTCACCATTGTAAGCTACTACTATATACGAGGTAATTTATTTTCTGTTTTATCCTCATCTAACAAACAATCATCGAATATCATATATAAACCTGCATGTTTACTTTTGTTTCCTGGTTCTACGTTTGTTTTGAAGGTAACCCAAAGACCACCCCCACTATCGGAAACTTCACCATTACAAAAACCCATTTACTATTGCCCTTCTTGATCAATCTTAACCACCATCGAAAACCCTTTGGTTTTATTATTATTCGAACAACATTTACTACTCCTTTTTTCGTGTTCAATCAAACCCTCCCCATTTTAACTAGTACTAGTATTCATGTGATGATAAACGATGGAGATTAATTATGATAATAATCGAGATAGATGTATGATGAAGATACATCAATAATGAACGATGATGGTAGGATATGTATATATATATTTTTTATCCGATGATGATAAAGAGAATGGATTAGGATGGGATCACTTTATGATGGTCCCAGAACTAAAATAATGTCATAATATTTTATCCCTTATTTGCAAATGGATTCCACTAGCTCTTTGTCTAAAAAGGGAAACGAATTTTTTTTATTATTTGTCAATACAACTGGACCATATTGCTATTTAGGGCCGAGAGGATTTCATTTGTTTGTTGGGCCAAGATAATCCAGGTTGGGCCGTTTGATTTAATTATGTTATTGGGCCGTGATTTTTGGCCTTGATTCACTTAAGTTTTGCCATCGGATATATTGATTAGGATAAGAGATCCATGATATTATTTTTTTGATAATATGATCACCGATTATGATGATCATTTAAGATAATGATGATGATTGTGATGATGGTGTATGATGTATGATGTACAATAAAGATGGTAAGTGATGATGATGATGAACCTCTGATCATGATTATCGTATGATATCGATAATGTTTAGAAAATGATAAATGATGTTTATGAAGATGATGATGATGATGATTCGAATATGGTTATGTATGATGTTACGGGTATGATGGCAGGATCGATAATGATGATACGAAATTATGATAATAATGATATGTTACTATGATTGATGATGAGTCAAAACGGAAAACTAAATTAAAAGATATTAAAATCTTAATAATAATAATAGAAAAACTAATACAGAGTAATGGTTAAGGATGTTATCGGGTTAGCGGGACATTGCGGGTTTAAACCCGGACTTGGGCATTTTTTGAGGGCTACTTCTTTAAAGTAGTATTACTAATACCTTTATTATTATTATTATTATTATTATAATTATTATTATTATTATTATTATTATTATTATTATTATTATTATTATTATTATTATTATTATTATTATTATTATTATTATTATTATTATTATTATTATTATTATTATGATTAATGCTATTAAAATGTTAACTTTAGGTTTATTATAAAAATTAAGGATTTAGTTTATGATTTAAAATAGGTTATTGATATGATTAAGATTATGACAAATACCTATTATTTTTGAAGATTATTAATATTATTATTATTAAAACTATTATTATTATCAAGTATCATTATTATTAAGATTATCATTATTATTATCATTATTATTTTATTATCCTTATTATTATTTTTATATATATTTATAATATTATTTTTACATTATTATTTTTATTATTATTATTATTATTATTATTATTATTATTATTATTATTATTATTATTATCATTTTTATTATTACTAATATCGTTATTATTTTTTTATAAAAACCATGTTATAATTATTATCAATATTACTACTAATATTATTATTATTACTACAATAAAAATTAGTCATATAGAAATATACTTAACTAAACTATATTAACATTTTTATTTATTTAAAGAATATAAAATAAATACATTTAATTAAATTACTAATGAAACACATAATTTATTAAAATAACAAGTATATCACTAATATTATATAAACTCGTTCGATTATAATTATATGTGTTAATATATATATATATATATATATATATATATATATATATATATATATATATATATATATATATATATATATATAATGATATAGGTTCGTGAATCCGAGGCCAACCCTGCATTGTTTAGTTTCGTCGTATGAATATTTTTACTACAAAATATTGTATTGTGAGTTTCATTTATTCCCTTTTACTCTTTACATTTTTGGGACTGAGAATACATGCGCTTTTTTTATGACCGTTTTACTAAATGCTTTCAGATATATTTTTGAACTGAGAATACATGAACTGCTTTTATAAACGTTTGACGAAATAGACACAAATATTCAAAACTACATTCTACAATAGAATTATTTGGATTCAGAGGTTCGATTTCTATAAAGATTGTATTATCGACCATCAGCGAGATGATTTTTTCATTGCACGCACGTATTAGCTCCCGAAATGGTTCGATTTAGTAGTTAGTAACGGTGAGATGATTTTGTCATTGCACTCACGCATTAGCTCCCATTTTAGCTAGCATCGGTGAGATGATTTTGCATTGCACGCACGCATTTGCTCCCGATGTATTGTATTGTATTGTATTGTATTCGACTTTGTAGTTAGTAATGGAGAGATGATTTTGTCATTGCACGCATGCATTAGCTCCCGTTTTAGCTACCCTCGACGAGATGATTTTGCATTGCACGCAAGCGTTAGCTCCCGTTGTAAAATTATATTGTATTAACTTCCACGGTGAGATGATTTTGCATTGCACGCATGCATTAGCTACCGTTGGTGAGTTGTTTGAAAGGTTCCGGTGTTCTTCATATGAATGATTTTACAACAGGAGTAGACCTGCACAGATTGTTTTCTAACTATGAGTACCTTGTGGTCTATTATATTATTGGAAATGATTGTTTATAATAAACAAATGAACTCACCAACCTTTTAGTTGACACTTTAAAGCATGTTTATTCTCAGGTATTAAAGAAATCTTCCGCTGTGCATTAACTCATTTTAAGGATATTACTTGGAGTCATTCATGGCATATTTCGAAAGACATTGCATTCGAGTCGTTGAGTTCATCAAGATTATTATTAAGTCAATTATTGTTGGATGTATTATGAAATGGTATGCATGCCGTCAATTTTCGATGTAAAGAAAGTTTGTTTTTTAAAAACGAATGCAATGTTTGTAAAATGTATCATATAGAGGTCAAGTACCTCGTAATGAAATCAACTATTGTGAATCGTTTATAATGTATATGAACGGGTCCTTTCAGAGAGTTGAACGTTTCAAGGATGTCATCCAGCAGTTGCACTTCCGTATTGCTTTTGATAACCAAATCATCAACATAAGCTTCAAGGTTCCTACCGATTTGATCTTTGAATGCAACATCGACCACCCGATGATAGGTCGTGCCCGCGTTTTTCTGTCCAAAGGGCATCTTTGTGTAACAATAGATCCCTTGATCTGTATGGAACGCAGTTTTATCTTCATCAGCCTTTGCCATCTGAATCTGATGATACCCCTTGTACACATCCAAGAAACATTTCAATCTGAACCCAGATAATGATTCAACTTTCCAATCTATCTCCGGAAGGGGATAGTTGTCTTTGGGGCATGCTTTGTTATTATCCTTGAAATTAACACACATGCGCCATGATCCATCGGCTTTCTTGAGTAAGATAGGATTTGCTACCCAAGTTTGATAGTGCACCTCCCTAAGTATGTTTGAATTCACTAGCTTTTCTACCTCCATTCGCAGCCACTCGCTTCTTTCCGGGGCTATTGGCCTTTTATTCTATCGCACTGGAATTAATCTCGGGCTAGCATTTAACTTATGCTCTGCTATTTCGCGAGGTACTCCCGTCATGTCCTCTTCACTCCATGCGAAAGCATCCATATTGGTTATCAGCATGTTCCACAACTTGACTTTTAACGTCATTGGATAAACTGCCCCCAATCTGAATTCGCTTGTCTGGGTGCTTTGGATTGACGACAATAGAGCATCTTCGTATTTGTTCATCAATGGTAGGAAGCAATTCCGGTGGTGTGATGGATGCACAAAGTGCCCTTCCAGACTCCGTCCAGATGGTTGCTATTCCTTGCTTGGTAGGGAATTTTATCATACCATGAACTGTTGAAGGCACCGCGCCAAACTTTTGTAAAGTAACTCTTCCCAGAAGCGCATTGTAATAAGAATAAGAGCATACCACGCAAAATTTAATGGGTACAACTCGAGAACGAGAGGGATTATTATCATCTGCTAATTCTAATTTGAGTTCAATGCACCCCAACGACCATGCCGAATCCCCAGAAAACCCAGAGAGCACAGTCGTTGGCGCGCGTAATTTTGATTTGATCTACTCAGGTAGTTGCCTGAAGCAGTGCTCGTATATAACATCAACGCTGCTCCCCGTATCAACATTTAATCTCTTAACATTATATCCACAGTCAATAATGCACCCCTTGATAACAATCGTTGCATGTGAAAGATTTACAGTCTGCATGGGTGGGAAAGATATTGGTTCTATCTCCCACTCCTCCAACTGTTCGGCTTTTCGCCTTTGTCCCGTGTGCCAGGCATGCACCATGTTGATCATTTTATCGGTGCTCTTGTCAGTATTCTTTTTTGGACTTGGCGCCCCCTTATCAAGCGCTTGATTCTGCGAAGAAGATCCCTGCTTCTTTGTAGGTTTCAAATGGTTGAGCTCACCTCTCCTCAGGCACTCTATAACCTTTTCAATGAAAGATTTACACCGATCGATTTCATGGCCGTAATCATTATGGAACTCACAGAACTTTGACTTATCGCGCCTGGCATATTCTGACATCTTACTAGGCTCAGAAAACGTTAAGCAAATAGGTTCAGTAGCCAAGATTTCTTTCGATGTTTTATTCAACTCGTGAATAATTGCGAAGTTCTGGTTTGGGAAGTGCCCCTTGACTTGATCAGCTCCAACGTTCGATTTTCGGAACTTATTGTTATACTTCGACGAGCTAGAACCCTGGCCAGAATTGTCACTCTTGCGCTTCGAACCACTAGTAGACCCCTGATGAGAATCGTCATCTCTACCACTTTCCTGTGACGACCCGGAAATTTTTGACAAAATTTGAACTTTATCTTTAACCGATTTCGACACGATAATCAACGTTTACTAAACTGAATCTCAAAATTTTTAAACTATTTATATGAAATCATTTAACCTTTGACTATTCCCGACGATTCACGAACAATTGTTTGCAAATACATATTGTATATATATATATATATATATATATATATACACGTAAGTACATATAATACCTTGAAATTATAAAATATAATTTAAATATTAGAATTAAATATGTAAAATAAGATATAAAATAATTAAGTATAATTTAAAATGAATCTATATATAAATATATATGATTACTATGTATAATTATTATATGTATATTAAAATTTATAAATAATAAAGATTCAATAAAAGTTATTATATGATTTTTAAATATTACATAAATAAAAATATATTAATAACAAGTAAAATATAGTTGTTACATTAATTACTTTCATTATTATTATTAATATTATAAAAATTAAGATTTTTTTTACTTTACCAAAGTTATTAGTTATGACTTTCAATTTTATCTTTAGTAAATACCATTATTAATGATATCATTATTATTATTAGTATTACTTTGATATATTATTAACATTATTATTTAATATATAACACATGGATAAGAAATATGATATATATATAAATTGTTATATTATTAATATTACTAATAATATTGTTATCATTATTATAATTAGTATTGTTATTATTATCATTTATAAAATGTTAATTATCATTTTATTATTATTAAATATCATTAATATTAATATCATTATTAATCTTAATATTATTTTGATTATTATTATTATTATTTCTATTTCTATTATTATTATTATTATTATTATTATTATTATTATTATTATTATTATTATTATTATTATTATTATTATTATTTTTATTTTTATTATTATTATTATTATTATTATTATTATTTTTATTGATTCTAAAACTTATAACTCTATTATTATTAGTAATATATTATATTTATTTATTATTAATAATATTAAATATATAATAGCAGATATATTTTTATAGGATTCTGTTAAAAACCGCGATCGTACTTAATTATTTATTTATATGTTTTTTGTTTATGTCGGGTCTCTGTGTTACCAGTCGATGTCCATTCTCAATACATACGAAAATCAATTATCTCATAGTACTGCATAAGATATTCGATCACCAGCTTTATATTCAATCAACTATCCATATCTACAATTGAAGGGAATTAAACAGAATAATTATACAAAGGCTCGTAACACTCTGTTCTTCACACAAATAATTCAAAACTCGATTTAGTATTAAATTTCAAAATCTATAATTGGGGTGGTGCTAGAAATCTTCCACTTAATCCATCTGTAAGTTTTCAATCCTCAATTCTTTCTATTAATCTTTAATTTGAGAGTCAAAGTTTTAGGTTTTAAAAGTCAACTAGTGTTCTTGAATCAAATTCGAGTTTGTTTTGATGTTTCCAGTTAATTTAATGATCTATAGAGATTATAGGGATGATTTGCAAAACAATTCATGTTGTAATGATAATCTATAACAGTCTTAAATTTAAAATCAATTTTTGAGTTCATGTGTTCTTGAAAGTGAAATACAAAAACTTGAATTCGAAACAAATTTCAAAAACTAAAAATGCAGAGTTGTTAGGAATCTTTTATTCAAACTTCCTGTAAAATCTCGAGTTTCAATTCTTAATAACGAATTCGAATTTGCGAGTAAAAGTTAATTTGTCAAAAGCCAACTGATTTGTTCATCGAGAAATTAGAGCTTGTTGTAATGTTTCAAGTTCAATTGACAATTCCAATAGTTTATATATATGATTTGCAAACTACTTCGTGAAGAAAGCGAGTCTTAAAACAAGCTAAAAATCAAAAAGTGAATTTTTTTTTTAAAAAGTCGAGCAGCAGTACCTGCTGTATATTTTTTTTAATTTTTATTATTATTTTATTTAAAACATCCCTTACTAGTTCCATGCTTGTTTTCAAGTCCTAAGTAAAACTCCGATTTAGTTATTTTGGTTATTGAGATCCTTTGGTCGTTTGATTTCAATGAAGTAGATGGAATGGGTTGAAACAAATACTTGATATATATGCTGGGATGTAATATGAATCAGAAAGACATGAATGGCCGATTGGTTAAGTGTGTTTACCGGTGAGCGAGAGGTCTCGGGTTCGAGCCCTGTTCAGGGCATATTTTTTTTTTTAGAAAAGCTTTGGAATGTAGATTTCATTACCAAAAATTATTATTATCATTATTATTGTTATTTGTACTATAATTATAATTTTTATCATTATTATTATTACTAATATGTGTATTATTATGATTATGTTTATGATTATTATTGTTATTAAGATAAGCATAAGTATTAATAACATCATTATTATTACTAATATCATTATAAGTATTGTTATTATTAAATTTTTTATCATTAAGATCTTGTACTATTATTATTATGACTATAGTTACAATTAAGATTATCGTTATTACTAAGTATCATGAGTTTATGAACTAAAGTATTATGATATTAAATGAGTAAGTATGTATATAACTATAAAGTTTATATTGATTAGGATATGAATAACATAGCTATGGACATAACAATTATAAACAGAGTATTTTATATGTACGTACGTACAGACATAAGACCGTTAAGATCTTAAAATATTAGATTATTATGAAGAATGTTATGAAATAAAAAGCATTAAAATTAAGTTATGATTTAAGTGTAACATAATTGAGAGTGAGTAAAAATCATGATTTAAAAAGTATTGTTACAAATGTTAATTCAAAACTTTGAATATGAAAATAATATTTTGATAAATAATATTAAGTATATATATAAATTTAGGGATTTAAAAACTATGGATAAAATAGTGATTTAAGTAAGCTATTAATTATTAATATCATGATCATCAATATTATTACTAACACTACCATAAATAATAATAATAATAATAATAATTATAATTATTATTATTATTATTATTATTATCATTTTTATTATTATTACTAGTATCTTTATTATTATTAAAATAATTATTAAATATATAAAACCATATTAATATATATATATATATATATATATATATATATATATATATATATATATATATATATATATATATATATATATATATATATATATATATATTTATAATGAAAATGTATAAATAAATAATGAAACTTATAAATTATTAATATAAAAATACATTACAAATAATAAATAGATTTATTATATTACGAGTATATGTTTTAATGTATATACAAATGATATAGGTTCGTGAATCCGAGGCCCACCCTGTATTGTTCAGTTCTGTCGTATGCATATTTTTACTACAAAATATCGTATTGTGAGTTTCATTTGCTTCCTTTTTAAATGCTTTTGCAATATATATTTTTGGGACTGAGAATACATGCGATGCTTTTATAACTGTTTTACGAAATAGACACAAGTACTTAAAACTACATTATATGGTTGAATGATCGAAGCCGAATATGCCCCTTTTTAGCTTGGAAGCCTAAGAATTTGGGAACAGACCCCCAAATTGACGCGAATCCTAAAGATAGATCTATCGGGCCCAACAAGCCCCATTCTGGAATTTGGAATGCTTTAGTACTTCGATTTTATCATGTTCGATGGGTGTCCCGAAATGATGGGGATATTCTATATGCATCTTGTTAAGGTCGGTTACCAGGTGTTCAATCCATATGAATGATTTTTGTCTCTATGCATGGGACGTATATTTATGAGAAATGGAAATGAAAATCTTGTGGTCTATTAAAATGATAAAAATGAATGATTATGATAAACTAATGAACTCACCAACCTTTTGGTTGACACTTAAAAGCATGTTTATTCTCAGGTATGAAAGAAATCTTCCGCTGTGCATTTGCTCATTTTAAAGATATTACTTGGAGTCATTCATGACATATTTCAAAAGACGTAGCATTCGAGTCGTTGAGTTCATCAAGATTATTATTAAGTCAATTATAGCTAGTTATATTATGAAATGTTAGGCATGCTGTTACCTTTTGATGTAATGAAAGTTTGTCGTTTAAAAACGAATGCAATGTTTGTAAACTTTATCATATAGAGGTCAAATACCTCGCGATGTAACCAAATGTAATGTATTCATCCCGGGTCGTTATAGGTGGTATCAGAGCGGTTGTCTTAGCGAACCAGGTCATGCATTAGTGTGTCTAACTGATAGTTGTTTAGATGCATTAGTGGGTCTGGACTTCGACCGTGTCTGCATGTCAAAAGTTTTGCTTATCATTTTTGTCGGAAATTGCCTGCTTATCATTCTTAGTCTAGACACATCTTATTGCATTGATTGCATGAATAGTGTATAGATAAAGATTCATATCTTAGCGTACCTGCTAAATCATATCTTAGCGTATCTGTTACTATAGACTTTTCCTGACAGCTTCCGTAGATTCTTCCGTAACTTATGGGATTTTAGTATTATATATGCACATTTAAATTATGTATTGCAGGATACTAATCTACATCCTATAATCTAACTCATATCAAAAATCCTCCATCTGATCGTATGAGATGGATCTCTCAACTAGTTCGAATTCCTCGGATTCCGACAGCTATTCCGACATGGATGTTCACCTAAGCTCCGAAAGCAGCATCACCAGAATGAATCGACCAATCAGCCATCCCCAATTCATCTGATGAGTTCGTAGCCGACTTAATCAATGGAGACGCGAAGAAGGCGATCCCTTCCAGCAATCGAATTCACCTCTTGGTGAAGAACCTGAAGCACTTACCGGCGAACCTATCTGAAACACCATTTCACCCTCATTTCTAGAGTAGCTCGACACGATTATATTCTATCCACAATTCTAAACCTTATTCATTCGCTCGTTCGGACTAACAAATCACTCTGGAATAATAGAAGAAGTCAACGAACTTCGCGCCCGAGTAATTAATTTGGAGAAAATGGTGCAAAATTTACCAGCTTTAGCAACATCACCAGCACCAACAGTACCATCAGTAATAGCACCAGTACCATCAACAATCCATGCCTCAACATCTCATTCTGTACCTCGAGTATAATCATCATTCTACGTATCGTTCTACATAAATTATCTTCGTTCTTCATGGCGATTATGTAATCTCTAATGTTTTAGAGATTATGTACTCTAATTCTAGCCGTAAATCAGATGAGTTTAATATCATATTAACTCATTAAATCCATGATTACATCTGAGGAACATATATATATGTAAGTATATTTTCATAAAGATTGTAATTAAAAATTCTTTTGTACAAACTGTTAATGGTGAAAATATTTTAACGGGTAGGTAATACCCTAAAAATATTTAGATTTCACATTAATAAGTTACACTGTACAATCTTCGAATCTGATTCAATAATCATTTACTATCCTACTTACAATCACAGAAGTACGAATTCGTTCATCACAGAATAATCATTTTCATTCAATTTCATATTTGGATTTTGACCTATCAGAATCCAACAAGTGGCATAACGAAGAAAACATTGGACAAAAATAAAATTTGTTAGAAACAAACAAATTAACTATGAGAAAAATTTTGTTAAGAATCCACGCTAACTGTTCCTAGCTAACTGTTAATTCCTTATTGTACATTTAATTATCGCAATTTAATTCTCGCAATTTTATTTATTGTCATTTACATTCTGTTATTTATTTTACGCACTTTATTTATCGTCATTTAAATACTGTTATTTACGCATTTTAAATATCGGGACACGTATACAAAATTTTGACATATCATATCGACGCATTTATATATATTATTTGGAATAACCATAGACACTATATATGCAGTAATGATAGAGTTAGCTATATATATATATATATATATATATATATATATATATATATATATATATATATATATATATATATATATATATATATATATATATATGTTGAGGTTGATTCTTAAATAATATATATAATTTGAGTTGTGATCGAGTCTGAGACATGTACACGGGTCACGATACGTATTAATTAATTCGAATATTATATATTAAAATATATATGAATTATTGGACTGTTAACTGTAGACTATTGACTGTGGACTAATAACATTGGACAATTAAAATGAATTAAAATATTGATTATAACATACGAAACTAAACATTTCTTCAAGCTTGCCACTTGATTTCATCTTAAACCTCATTTGTATCTTGACGATTACAATCTGCGTAAAACCTTTCATGATTCTTGAAAACACCTCAATCGAGGGGATGAACCAACCGCACTTCATCTATGGAAGGAAAGATTTATGCATATAGTTATGCACCTGAAAAACTCCCGGAAACTGAGTAAACGTTTAACACGTAGTTGTGCTAATTCTTTTAGCGTTATTATTACCGAAAATAACTTTGCAACTCCTGTTCGAGATAGCCAATTTTGTCACAGCTTCAGCAAATCAATTTCCACTTCTGGTTCGAAACAACCTTATTATAACCTTGATATATACGTTTCCCTTTTGTCATCGTTATTGGGGAAACCTTTTATATTCCACCATATTACCATCAACGTTTAATCATTTAAAAACACAATTCTCTTGAAACCGCCTCAGATTGATAACCGATGATTCAGACATGGTAGCATTAAATGTAGAGGAAACAGCAAAATCGTAGATGGTGTAAACGGCCAAAAGTTTGATGATAAAGAATAGTATGTTGGCAAAACTCAGAAAAGTTGGAACTGGAGAAATGGGTTAAGCAAACCATGAAGGAAATCAAGGACAAATACAAGGACCAAACCCCGTATTTAAAGAATCCTGATGATACTGTTTCTGATGAAATATTTAGCGAATATCTTACTCCTTAATTGCTCTAAATCCTTATGAATGAATTTCTTCATCATCCATCGACATTAGAAATTCGAAGATACCATCATATCTTTCATTATAAATATCCTCAATATTTCTGAAGATATCTTCATAAATATTCACGTCAGATATTAATTATCTCTCCGCGCTATCTGTGTTATCTCATAAAAGGAAACTGTTTTGATTTCTATATTCTGTAAATCTTCAAATTTAAAATATGAATGGTTTGAAGTAGTGTTGGAAATTGATGCATGAGTTAGTATAATATAATGACACTTGATCAACGTGATTATATTACAGTAATTCATGCTGAGTTTCTAATGGAATGTGATGATTCACAGAATCATAACATCATCATGTGCCATTCTACACGACTCTTACATTCTATTTAATCTCCAAACATAACAAGAACATATCTTCCTGATAGTTCTATCTTTTCTCTTAAATTCTGGTAATTTAACCAATTAAGATCGTGCTATTACAATCTCTTTCTTAGAACATTAGCCATGTTCATTCGAAATTTCATATCTACAAATTCTGGATCATTATTCGCTTGACTTAAAGTCGAGAAGAGAAAACAAAAGTATGAAACTCCGAAATATAAGGGAGAATATAAAGCCCAACAGCAACACATAAATTACAAATCGTGTATGTCAATCTTTATAGCAACATAAAGACACGAGAGAATTAAAAACACTATAACCCCAAGGGCGAAGTAGAAGTAAACAGATTCCTCCGGTAGAAGTTGGAAAAGGAGAATGATTGTTGCGATAGTCAGAATAAGAACAAGGATTAGAACCGGATTAAGCATTATTATAATCTTTTGGATATATGAACTGAGAAAGAAGGTATAGAAGTAGTGAAAACTAATGGAACGGAAAAGGTAAATTTGTAATGGAAATATCGGACAGAGCAATCAAAGCAGATCACCGTATTTAATTATAGAGATCATAATTTCCTTACTCACCGAAGAATCAAATCTTTTAGATTTCGAAGATTTTCTTTAAATCCCATGAATTCCGAAAATCAACTGTGATTACGTCACCGGTTAAAACGAACCTACATTTACTTCATTTCACTCTTTTGTGATAGCTTCATTCGTACTCTTCGAAAAAATCAAATTGTTTTATCCATATCACACAATGACGATAAAAATCTAATTTTCAACACATAATCGTCATAAAAACATTTTTATTGTTAGCCACGACGACCTCGATAAAATTTCGGGAAGAAATTTCTTTAACGGGTAGGTACTGTGACGACCCGGAAATTTTCGACCAAATTTAAACTTTATCTTTAACCAATTTTGACACGATAAGCAACGTTTATTAAACTGAATCTCAAAATTTTTGAACTATTTATATGAAATCATTTAACCTTTGACTATTCCCGACGATTTACGAACAATTGTTTGTAAATACATATTGTGTGTGTATATATATATATATATATATATATATATATATATATATATATATATATATATATATATAATACCTTGAAATTATAAAATATTATTTAAATATTAGAATTAAATATGTAAAATAAGATATAAAATAATTAAGTATAATTTAAAATGAATCTATATATAAATATATATTATTACTATGTATAATTATTATACGTATATTATAATTTATAAATAATAAAGAATCAATAAAAGTTATTATATGATTTTTAAATATTACATAAATAAAAATATATTAATAACAAGTAAAATATAGTTGTTACATTAATTACTTTCATTATTATTATTAATATTATAAAAATTAAGATTTTTTTTTACTTTATCAAAGTTATTAGTTATGATTTTCAAATTTATCTTTAGTAAATACCATTATTAATGATATCATTATTATTATTAGTATTACTTTGATATATTATTAACATTATTATTTAATATATAACACATGGATAAGAAATTTGATATATATATATATATATATATATATATATATATATATATATATATATATATATATATATATATATATATATATATATAAATTATTATATTATTAATATTACTAATAAAATTGTTATCATTATTATAATTAATATTGTTATTATTATCATTTATAAAATGTTAATTATCATTTTATTGTTATTAAATATCATTAATATTAATATCATTATTAATCTTAATATTATTTTGATTATTATTATTATTATTTCTATTTCTATTATTATTATTATTATTATTATTATTATTATTAGTATTTTTATTGATTCTAAAATTTATAACTCTATTATTATTAGTAATATATTATATTTATTTATTATTAATAATATTAAATATATAATAGCAGATATATTTTATAGGATTCTGTTAAAAACCCTGATCGTACTTAATTATTTATTTATATGTTTTTTTGTTTATGTCGGGTCTCTGTGTTACCAGTCGATGTCCATTCTCAATACATACAAAAATCAATTATCTCATAGTACTGCATAAGATATTCGATCACCAGCTTTATATTCAATCAACTATCCATATCCACAATTGAAGGGAATTAAACAGAATAATTATACAAAGGCTCGTAACACTCTGTTCTTCACACAAATAATTCAAAAGTCGATTTAGTATTAAATTTCAAAATCTATAATTGGGGTGGTGCTAGAAATCTTCCACTTAATCCATCTATAAGTTTTCAATCCTCAATTCTTTCTGTTAATCTTTAATTTGAGAGTCAAAGTTTTGGGTTTTAAAAGTCAACTAGTGTTCTTGAATCAAATTCGAGTTTGTTTTGATGTTTCCAGTTAATTTAATGATCCATAAAGATTATAGGGATGATTTTCAAAACAATTCATGTTGTAATGATAATCTATAACAGTCTTAAATTTAAAATCAATTTTTGAGTTCATGTGTTCTTGAAAGTGAAATACAAAAACTTGAATTCAAAACAAATTTCAAAAACTAAAAATGCAGAGTTGTTAGGAATCTTTTACTCAAACTTCCTGTAAAATCTCGAGTTCCAATTCTTAATAACGAATTCGAATTTGCGGGTAAAAGTTAATTTGTCAAAAGCCAACTGATTTGTTCATCGAGAAATTATAGCTTGTTGTAATGTTTCAAGTTCAATTGACAATTCCAATAGTTTATATCTATGATTTGCAAACTACTTCGTGAAGAAAGCGAGTTTTAAAACAAGCTAAAAATCAAAAAGTGAATTTTTTTAAAAAAAAAATGTCGAGCAGCAGTACCTGCTGCATATTTTTTTATTATTATATTTTTTTTTTGTTATTTAAAACATCCCTTACTAGTTCCATGCTTGTTTTCAAGTCCTAAGTAAAACTCCGATTTAGTTATTTTAGTTATTGAGATCCTTTGGTCGTTTGATTTCAATGAAGTAGATGGAATGGGTTGAAACAAATACTTGATATATATGCTGGGATGTAATATGAATCAGAAAGACATGAATGGCCGATTGGTTAAGTGTGTTGGCCAGTGAGCGAGAGGTCTCGGGTTCGAGCCCTGTTCAGGGCATATTTTTTTTAGAAAAGCTTTGGAAGGTAGATTTCATTACCAAAAATTATTATTATCATTATTATTGTTATTTGTACTATAATTATAATTTTTATCATTATTATTATTACTAATATGTGTATTATTATGATTATGTTTATGATTATTTTTGTTATTAAGATAAGTATAAGTATTAATAACATCATTATTATTACTAATATCATTATAAGTATTGTTATTATTAAAGTTTTTATCATTAAGATCTTGTACTATTATTATTATGACTATAGTTACAATTAAGATTATCGTTATTACTAAGTATCATGAGTTTATGAATTAAAGTATTATGATATTAAATGAGTAAGTATGTATATAACTATAAAGTTTATATTGATTAGGATATGAATAACATAGCTATGGTCATAAGAATTATAAACAGAGTATTTATATGTACGTACGTACAGACATAAGACCGTTAATATCTTAAAATATTAGATTATTATGAAGAATGTTATGAAATAAAAAGCATTACAATTAAGTTATGATTTAAGTGTAACATAATTGAGAGTGAGTAAAAATCATGATTTAAAAAGTATTGTTACAAATGTTAATTCAAAACTTCGAATATGAAAATAATATTTTGATAAATAATATTAAGTATATATATAAATTTAGGGATTTAAAAACTATGGATAAAATAGTGATTTAAGAAAGCTATTAATTATTAATATCATGATCATTAATATTATTACTAACACTACCATAAATAATAATTAGTATTATTATTATTATTATTATCATTTTTATTATTATTACTAGTATCTTTATTATTATTAAAATAATTATTAAATATATAAAATCATATTAATATATATATATATATATATATATATATATATATATATATATATATATATATATATATATATATATATATATAATGAAAATGTATAAATAAATATAAATTATTAATATAACAAATACATTACTAATAATAAATAGATTTATTCGATTACGAGTATATGTTTTAATGTATATACAAATGATATAGGTTCGTGAATCTGAGGCCCACCCTGCATTATTCAGTTCCGTCGTATGCATATTTTTACTATAAAATATCGTATTGTGAGTTTCATTTGCTCCCTTTTTAAATGATTTTGCAATATATATTTTTGGGACTGAGAATACATGCGCTGCTTTTATAACGGTTTTACGAAATAGACACAAGTACTTAAAACTACATTATATGGTTGAATGATCGAAGCCGAATATGCCCCTTTTTAGCTTGGTAGCCTAAGAATTTGGGAACAGACCCCCAAATTGACGCGAATCCTAAAGATAGATCTATCAGGCCCAACAAGCTCCATTCTGGAATTTGGAATGCTTTAGTACTTCGATTTTATCATGTCCGATGGGTATCCCGGAATGATGGGGATATTCTATATGCATCTTATTAAGGTCGGTTACCAGGTGTTCAATCCATATGAATGATTTTTGTCTCTATGCATGGGACGTATATTTATGAGAAATGGAAATGAAAATCTTGTGGTCTATTAAAATGATAAAAATGAATGATTATGATAAACTAATGAACTCACCAACCTTTTGGTTGACACTTAAAAGCATGTTTATTCTCAGGTATGAAAGAAATCTTCCGCTGTGCATTTGCTCATTTTAAAGATATTACTTGGAGTCATTCATGACATATTTCAAAAGACGTTGCATTCGAGTCGTTGAGTTCATCAAGATTATTATTAAGTCAATTATAGCTGGTTATATTATGAAATGGTAGGCATGCCGTTGACTTTCGATGTAATGAAAGTTTGTCATTTAAAAATGAAAGCAATGTTTGTAAAAATGTTAAGCAGACTTTCCTGACTTTTCTTTCTATCCTCACCCACAGTATTGTGGGCGTGCCTAGATGAGCTGCCTAGGGTAAAGAAAGTCGAAAGCTTTGGAATTGGCACGAGATCCTCGCGGGAAGCGCACATTATCAAGTAGAGTTTTTACATTCGTCGGCTCACTGAGCTCGATATTTTCCTTGTACAACCACTCGCATGCACTTACAGGTGTCATGATCCGCGTAGTGTTAACTATTGACTTTGGCATTGAATATATTAGGATGGACCCCACCGTTGTAATTAGGGTTTCCTTCTCATATCTAACTTCTTCGTCTTCTTCATCGTCCTCATCACCCGACATCCAATACGTAGGATTCTTAGCCGAAACCTCTTCGAATACTGGTGAGACGGTGGCTGACGACTTTTTTGCTTTCTCAGAGGACTTGCTGCCCCTGCATCAGGTTTCTTTTGTGAAGTAGGTGTTTTCTCCTGGTTTTTTGGTCCGGTCAAGCAGAATGCTTGATGACGGGACTGATCTTTACCTGACTTATTTCCACCTCCCATAGCTTAGTACTTGTTACAGGAACAAACCATAAAAAGATCAGAAGCTTGAAAGTTAATCGTTCGTAACAAACAAACTTCTTATGCAGTTCTATTTATGGTCCCACGGATGGCCCCATTTGATCGAATATAAATCTGTCGCATAGGACTGATCATATGTTGAGTGCTATGTGGGAGTATTTAAGAACATTATAGTGTTAATCTCCGGTCAATGGTTACCATAGATAACCCTTATTGAGATGAAGATCTACAAAAGGGTGATTAACTACTTAGTTCACCATTAATGGCTTAGCCGCAATAATTGCCACTTGGGCGATTTCATAGGGTTACAGTTCATAGTGAACATACCTGTTACCGTAAAGTGTTTTCTGGATGCAATCATTAATCGAGTAATACAAAAAATGTTGATTGTTCTTCGATCCTCAATGAGCTAGGTTTAGGGTGATATTTATAGCTAAAACCTAACCCTAGATGTATCCTTAAACGATTCTAGATCCTTCCGTATCAATCCCATAAATATAGGTATTATAGTTAGGAATAAGATTTAAGTTATTTAAGGATAAGATATGCTTTGTTAGCCATATTACTTATTCACTAAGTAATAGTTTACCGAATGCGCGCAATAGACATAATGCGGGAATTGACATACGTGCAACCAGCACGTGATACACACGATGAGCTAGGCACAAAGGTACGCGTATCATTAACAGCATTTTGCAAACACTTATAATTAAAGTGATTCTTCTAAGCGGGCTTTAATTCAACACTTAGGCATTCACTGCGTTTTTACACACCAAGTGCTTTACACTTGTAAATAATAGAGTACACGTCTGTACTTGATAAAATTTGATCGCGAATCATTTATGGTCTTACGCATATTTGCCATATTCTTGAGAAATTTGAGCGAAGCATATATGAAGCAAGTCAATTGAAGCTTATGTTAATATAATATGTAGCAAATGGCATATTTTAAACCTTTCTTGCTAATGAATAATTGGACTATAGGAACATATGGTTTTAGCCTTCATGACTTGATGCATCGTGTGCAAAATCAACAATAATTGCTGCCATGGACCTTATGTGCATGGACTTGGACAATTTTGCAACGTGCGTTTTGCACAAATGAGTGCGCTCAAGGCAATACTCAAAAGCTTGCACAAAATATTGCGTGAAATTTTGGAGTGTGTAGCACTTAGCTTACACAAAAGTTTCAATGTGCAACATGTAGGTTGCACAAAATTTTCATTGTGCAGCGTTTAGCTAGCACAAAATGTTCATTTTGAAACTTTTAACATGCCCAATGTATTTGATGCGCAATATTCACTTAGCACAAAATTGGCGAGCGTACAATTTTTAAAGTTCGCACAAATTCTTCAATGTGCAGCGTTTAGCATGCACATAATCATCGACGTGAACTTCTTTAAAGTTTTGCACAAAATCTTGCAATGTACAGCGCTTAGCATGCATATAATCTTCAATGCGCGATTATTACTTTGCGCAAAATTTTCGGACATGCAACTTTCAGTTTGCACAAAATCTTTCAATTTGCAGCACTTAACATGCATATAATCTTCGACGTGCAACTTCTAAAGTTTGCACGAAATATTTGCAATGTGCAGCGCTTAGCATGCACATAATCTTCATATGTGCAGCCTATAGATTGCATTAGAGCGTGGTTGTGCTTAGATGTAAAAATAAGCAACAACAAGTCTACATGTTTATGCCAAATTCATAACTACAAGGTTGCACATAAATCAAAAAGTCAATTGCGAAAAATTATCCACTAAAGCCGTGTGAATTATGCTGTAAATCAGCCATAACTGTTGCAACAAATCTGCAGGAACGTGGCCGCATTTGGCTGCAAAGATTAGTTTGAGGAATTGCGATAAAAACTTGCTTTTAAACGTCTCTTGTGCTTTTTTAGCCAAGACGGGCTGCAATTCAATATCTTCTAGTCAGCAAATGGAGCTAATATTATGCCAAACAAAGGCTGATTTCAAAGCAATACTTAAATGTAAGTATGCATCACAAAAGGCTGTTGTTGCAATTAGTCGAAATCTGCACATGTAACGACCCCAAAACGTAACACGAGAAAGAACACGTTTCTTTTTCTTTTTACTTTTAAAATAGTTTAGAACCAGACATATGCGCAGCTCGCATATGTCCGCGTGGCGCGCCTTATAACACAAAACCGGATCCGCAACTTTTTAAGGTAAATGCCAAATTTCCAACAATGTAAATTCCTTTATACCAATACCTATTTGACGACGTACTAATTCAACGTACAATAAATGTATATAAGTTTACAAAACGGTTTCAACAACCCATACAACCAAACAGTGTAATTTCAACCCAAATGTACATTTAGACGAGTTAGGACTCTATGACCCAACCCGATACCAAGAGCATAATCTCGGGGACTACCAAATCCTCAATCCGCGTCCAAATATCCAAAAGCTATCCCATCGAGGCCAAGCTCTCCTACGCATCTAGTATAACAACTAGCTAGCTTCACAATCACAATAACTGTAAAAAAGGTAAACAACGAGAGGGGTAAGCATAAAGCTTAGTGAATGCAATAACTATACATATACATATATAATCTACTCCCATGCAAACACTTACACAAATACCGCATACGATCTTGAACAATCATGCAATCACAATGCATAAACTATATCCGCAATTCACGATAAGCTAGCATCGCTAATAGCATATAGTTCACACTTTAATATGCTAACACAAAACTCACACAATCATGGTTAACCAATAGTACAAGGGAATGGTGCTCACAAAGGACCATCGGTGTTCACAACATCCGTTAGTGTACTTGTCATATCACTAACCCCCGGGTGGTGTCTTAACATGTCGACTAGTCCACCCATCATGCTTCCCGGAGTGGTGTCTTAACACGTCGACTAAACCACTCGTCACGTATAATGTGTTATCCTAACACGTCGACTAAATCACATTTCATGCCACACAAGTAAATACATCATACACATACATGTATAATTATTCCACTCACCTCATAAACTCGAGCATTACAAACCATGCGCGAAATCACCATCAAACGCAACCGAGAAAGCTTTTACCTATAATACGCATATAGGTATACAACACAATTAACATACATTCTCTACAAGAGAATTCGACGCCAACACCCTTAACCAAGGGTTTATACCTACCTCTACAATCCGCCCATTTAGACACCTAAAGTGGATTTCACCAATTACCACTACAGATGGTAATTCCGACCCATTCAAACAAGTACAAACCAACACTTATTGTACTTGATCTTACAAAACCAACCCATAAGTGCAACTTGACCCAAATTGCACTTAACCACCAAAACAAGTCAAGTTTGACCCATTATCACCGTTACTAATGTTATGTCATAAAAAAAACAATTTAACACTTAACACAAAAGTTAGCTTCCAATTGACAAAATTAAGTTTAACTCACTTTGACTTGTCAATTAACACCCAAAACACCTACAATCACTAACAACTAGTGATTGTGTCTAAAAATCATCTTTTGATATCAAAAATCAAGAACACTTGACTCACTTTAACACAAAATCCATTTTGACCTAAATTAGGGTGTACACCCAAAATCAAGTTAAAACAACACCAAAATCACTAGTACACAAGTGTTCTAGGGTTTGAACCAACACATGCAAGACCCAAACTTACAATTTCATCATTCAAAACCCTAAGTCACCAATTTAGGTTTACTTACATGAATCTTACCCAAAAACCCCCAAAATTACATGAAATGGGGTTTATAACCCTAACTAGCACAAACCCAACTCCAAATCAAAATCAAAGTAAATAAAATTGGATCTAGGGTTTACTTTATTCCAAAACAGAGCTAGTAGCTAGAAACATCAAGGGGAACAAAGATCCTCTTCCAATTTGGGCAAAAATCACCATCTTCATCACCAACTCAAGTTTCCTCTCTCTAGAAACCCTTTGATCATATACATAGGCATGTATATGCATATTTTAAGTACAAAAGGTGTAACGACCAGGATTTTTTCGTAGATATATATAAGATTAATATTTACATAAATAAATGTTTCCAGCATGTTAAGCAATCAAACTTGTTAAGACTTGAATATTTGAAACGGGTTTAATATAAACGTTTGACCACCCAGTTTGTCTGACGATTCAAGAACGTCATAACTTGTAATAGTTATATAATGGTGTATGTATATATATATATCCAAATTGATAAAATGATATTTAAGTATCTCATTAACTATATTAACAATGAGTTATATACATAAATTGAGACTACTCACTTAAGGGTTTCGAAACGATATATATATATATATATATATATATATATATATATATATATATATATATATATATATATATATATATATATATAACGTTTAACGACGTAATAACTCTTGAGTTAAAATGTATTTATATGTATTGTGTTATGAGTGTTAACACATACTTAAAAGACTTGAAATACATATATCAACATACTTATACTCAACAACGATAGCTGTACTCGTATTCGCATTCAATTTTCTCAAGAATTCTACTCGTATTTATACGGTATTTTTACCCATATTATACACAGCTTCTAGACGTATTTACTATTGGTATATACCAATAGAAAAATATCTTAATTACTACCTAAGCAACCATGAATGAGTCAACAACATCTGGGAAACACCATTTGGCATCTTGTATCAATTATTACACAACATTCCAAACTTGAATTTATTTATATCTATATATATATATATATATATACACACACACATGAAATACACACACATTTTTACTCATCCATTTCAATTATTCTTATCTCTAATCCATCTCTAATCTTCTACTCTTTCAACAACACATAAACCTTCATCATCTTAACCATAAACTAGATCAAAATCAAAGCTATAGTCATCATAAGAAAGTTGATCAAGAACACTTCAAGTAACTACTTCCATTTCAAGCTTATACTTCAAGATTATTTCCAAGCTTTCAAGAACACCATCAAGCTTAAGATCAATTCCTTATTTTTCCAGAAACCTTATTCATTTGATTTGAGGTAATAGCCTTGTTGATAATCTTGTTCGATTCATATTCATATAGCTATCTTATTTGGAGTATATAACTTGTAATCACTAGAACATAGTTTAGTTGATTCTAAACTTGTTTGTAAACAAAGTTAATCCTTCTAACTTAACTCTTAATACACTTAAACACATGTAATATATCTATATGATATGCTAACATAAGGATATATAACACTTGTAAATACGAAGAACACCTTAAAACTGAACATACGCCATCGTAGAGAAATCGAGGGCTGTTTTGGGTTGAATATTTAAAACCAATCTTAAACTTTGAATGAAAGTTTATATTCTGGAAAAATATTATTTCATATGAACATATCCAAAAATCATGGTTAAACTCAAAGTGGATGTATGTTTATCAAAATGGTCACCAAGATGTCGTTCTTACGACGGATATGACCACCTTCTTCTAAAATGATATGTAACTTGTAACTCCGACTATAAACCTATACATTTCAGTTTAGTTTTGGAAAATTTAGTTCAATACGAAACCATAGCAATTTGATCACTCAAAACCATTTTGTAAAGAAAAAATCATGGGCAAAACAATATTGGTTAGAAACAAGCTAAATTAGCTACAGTTGTAATGTAATAAAATCTATTCTAACCATATCCTAGCTAGATTTTCCTATATCCTACATGTATTTAAACATGTCATGACTATTTGCTTGTAATATACTAGTCTTGGTTAATTCCGAGACAATATAATATAGTCTTGATTAGTTAAGACAACATGTATACAACTCGTTCGGATAGATCATAAGACAACATGTACACAATATGTCTGGGTTAATTCTAAGAGAACACATGTACAATGGATCATGATTGAGTCTTAAATAATACGTATACGATACGTCTTGATTAAATTCTAAGATTATATATTGGACTATTGGACTATATTTTGACTACTAACATTGGATTATTAAAAGTATTATAAGTATGAAATATTAAGTACAACACATTTTGACTTATAATATTGTTATTAGGTTCTTGAATCATATCGAGGCCAAGTCTTAATTCTTCAACGATTTGAAAATTTTTATCAAATGAGTTATAGTCCCAATTTTACTACCTAATTATTTCGGGATGAGAATACATGCTATTTTGGAAATGTTTTAAAAAATAGGCACTAGTAATGAAACTACATTCGATGACTGAATTGTTATACCAGATATCCCTATTTTTGCTTGGTAGCCTAAGAATTAGTATTTATTATAATTGCCATTAATTGACGCGAATCCTAAAGATAGATCTATGGGAACTAATGATCCCCATTCTGAGAGATTGAATGCTTTAGTACTTTGATTTTGTACAGATGTGATTCCTGTATGTTGGGGATATTCTATATGCATTTTGTTAATGTCGGTTACCAGGCAACTCATCATATGAATGATTTTTGTACAGATGTGATTCCTGTATGTTATTTAAAAGAAATCTTGTGGCCTATTACTATTCTTTATTATATAGGTTAAACCTATGACTCACCAACATTTTTGTTGACGTTTTAAGCATGTCTTATTCTCAGGTGATTATTAAAAAGCTTCCGCTGTTGCATGCTATCTAAGGTCAAGATTTGAAGTCAGCATGCTTGTGTTATATTGTTTAAACTGCATTTGGAATTCTATTTTTGTAACATATTATTAACCATTATGTAATGGTCGCGTGAAAACTCTGTACTTTTAGATTATCAGTGATTGATAATCTATAATATATCATTTAATCCTTTATCAATGAAATAAAGGTTATGGTTTATTTTTAAAATGAATGCAAGCTTTGAAAAACATCTCATATAGAGGTCAAAATCTCGCAATGAAATCAATTAATATGAAACGTTTATAATCTATATGAATGGGGCATTTCAAGAGGCAATTAAAATGAAACTGCAAATAGAACCGTGCAAATAAACAACAAATTGCGGATTGCGCTATTGCACTTTGGAAGTCCGCATAAAACTCAACATTGCGAAGATGTCCCGCATACACCCTGCGAATCTATAAAGTATGCTCAAATATTTAATCCGCGAAGATTCCAAACCTATAAATAGGGAGCTTGGCCTCTCATTTTAGGTTATTGATTTTATGCAATTGCTCTGGCCTTTGTGCTTCACTTATGACTACGCCCAAGTATCAATCATAATTCGGCTAAGGTAATGCAATCAAGACCGAGAGATGGTGATTGATCACTTGATTCTAAGTGAAATATGATCATAAGGTCCCAAAAACATTATCAACACCAATATCCACCCCTTATTGCACTAAATTCCTAGATTAGATCCTGCGACTAATCTAGGATTGTTCAATTGGCGCCATCCGTGGGACTCGAATTAGATTTGAATTCGATAAACTTATTTCGCGCAATCGAATGATTTAATTTGGAATTCAATTTTAATCTTGTTCTTGATTAATGAATTGCAGGTTTATACGTCTAATTAAAGACATTGAATTCAAATGATGACTCATAATAAGAAGAAGAGCAATAACACAGCAGATGTCTATGATTTTAGAAATTCAACGTCATTCGATTTTCAAACCAGTCCTGAGATAAGCAAGCAAATGAAAAATTTGGTCGCTAAATCATCTGGAAATGTTGCCTCTAATAAAGGAACACAGCAAAATGCTGCGACTGAAAAGATGATTGCGGCTCGATGCAATCCTTAATAGAATACAGTTAGCCGCGAAGAACATACCGTGAAAACTGTTTCTACAAAAATTCCCAAGGGAACACAGACAAAAATCTGGTGAATGAAAGCACTACAAATGTTGATACAGGAAGCAGCGTTGATATGATGTACGAGTAATGTTTCAGCAAATTGCCAGATCACATCAAAGCAAAATTTAAGCCAACCGAAATATCGTTGTTTGGATTTTATGGTGAAGCAACATGGCCTTTAGGGCAATTAGAGCTAAATATTGAGCTAGCGGATGAGGCAGACCCAAGGCTTACATGAAAAACATGTTTGAACTTATATGTTAAGCGATCTACTTCGCGTTTCAATTTGCTATTAGGGCGCACTGCGCTATGAAAGCTTGGCGTCATTTCATCAACAATCCATAGCATGATTAAGTTTGCAACATGTAAAGGGATACCGATAGTAACTTCTGTAGAAACTGAGCCAATTTGCGTACTGATTACTGCACAAGAAAATGCGGATGTTGAAGGTCATAGAGTTCTGACCAACCGCATTATTCCAAAGCAAAGCAGTTCAGATGAGCACGCAAATATAATGTCAATGACAATACAACACATGACGCAAAAGCCAATTAACTTTGTTGCAAAAACGCTAGCTATGAAAGGCAGTAGCAGTTTGTCTATGACAACATTTATGCGCAATTTACATCTTTTTGCGGATGGTTTGCGCAAGTATTTTCAAAAAGATCACGCAGTTGATCTAATGCACATGCAAACTTTGGTTGAAACCGAAGACTCTGTTAACATGGTTACGCATGTTATGTAGGTTTAATATGCAACACTTAATGAGTCAAGTACTTCATTTTAATATCTGTGCAGTATGGCACATCGTTAGAAAAATTGTTGCAAAACATGAACCTTGTGAAAAAAATGAAAATTGTTACCTCGCAGAGGATTATTTGTATGAAATTCTTATATCAGCATAGTGATGTCGTGCTTCATGCGCATTTGTATCAAAAGTTCAATGAATAAAAGCAAAGTTTGCCACATTGTTTTGTATTTATTTTTGCACAAATTATGATAAGTTTGCGTGTTAAGCCGTAATAATAATTAAAAGCGATGGAAAAGTCTGCTTCAATGGATCACAAATTATAATTGAAGTGTTAGCGTAATGATAGAACTTATACATATTATTATCCTAAGTTGTGAATTTGCCCAACTTAGATGCTTCGCAATAACACATTTAGTGTATTTTAAACGCATTTTTTTGCCTAAGGATCGTCTCGGCGGACTTAGAAGATTCATAACATATATTAATTATACGATGACAGATTGTTTCGTGAAAGTAAATATTTGTTATGTGCACAATAATGAATATCGAAATTACAAAGGACAAGTCTAGAAATTATGAATATAAACAAAACGCTATATAAATTTGAACAGTTGCAACTAAGATATAGAGGAAAATTCATTGATAATGCGCAACAAAATTTTGGCAAAATATTTACAAAACATTACAATATCACAGCGGATAGATATGCAATACAAAAAAAAAAATCATGCGAGCGAACTACAAGTCGAGTGCCATTATCTCCTCTGCAGTCACATTCTCCTTGCGGCTGATCTCCAACAGTGCGAGAATTTTGATTTTTGCAACCTCTGCCGCGCACTAATTGTATGCCTCAATTGCATCTTCAATTGGGCACACTTCATTCATAACAACTTCAGGCAGTGGCTCGGCAAGGTTGGTGACTGTGCTTAGAAGATCTAAAAACTTGCATCGGATCTGAATTTTGGCAGCCTGTAAAAAGTTGCGAAATTTATTGGTTATAGACGCAGAATCCATGATCTTATTGCCTAACTCAGGCAAATAATTCACAAGTTTTTTGAACTGAACCTCTACACGATTAGCTCTTCTACTTGGCTCAGGCACAGCAGCAGAAACTTTTGCAACTTGGTCTTCAGATTCTTTAAGTGTAGCTAGCACGTCCTTAAGCTCTAAAGATACTTGAAGGTTTTCTTGTTCAAGTCTGCGAACTTTTGCATGTTGGGCTTCGGTTGCCAATCTCTCAGTGTCAACCGCTCTTGCCAGCGCATCGCGGCGTTTAACGCCATTTATCATTGAGCAGAATGCAGTAAAGCAGTTTTGAATACTCACATTTTCTGCGGTAATATCGCCAAATTTGCGATATTCATTATGCACATCCTTTGGCACAGCTTTGCGCAGTCTCTGGAGTTGATCTTCAGCTGCGACATTGCTAAAATTAAGGCTGACCATGAATTTGTCAATATGGATTGACTTAATTCGTTTGTAAGGCAATGCAAATATGTTTTAAAAATTAGGATCGCTAAAGTCATCCAGTAGGAGTTCTTGATTGATGAATTGATCATTTGTCTCCTCTGTATCCTCCCTCAAATCTACAGTGTCAGCTGAAATACATAAATAAACATTTAGTAAAATACTAAGAAAATGCAGATATAATTGCGTAAAATTGCAATACAGTATTATTACTTACCTTTCCCTTTTCCTTTTCTAGACACTTCCTCCACGATAGGCGAAATGTGAGGTCGCTTGCACCAAGTTTCTTGCGCAGTAGATTCACTTGCGGTGGTGCTCTTGCATTTGCCCTTGTCAGCGCCTTCTGGAATGATTGCCAAATTGAGCAATGGCTCTTCAACTTCTACAGCTGTTGTGATGACCCAGAAAATTTCGTATTATTAAATTAATTAGAAGATAAAATATTTTCGACACGATAAGTGTGACGTCCTCCAGATAGGTCCTGGAAGAATAACGTCACTAATTATATCAAATCACAGTTGTATAAACGAGAACGACTCTATATGAGACGTTTTATTGAGTTTTTGCAGCGGAAGATAAATAGATTACATTAAATGTTTTTAAATGAATTGGTAAGTAATGCATGATGACTCCAAGCATGGCAAGCAATCATCATCAAAGTAGCAGATATACAGCAGAAGCAATATTTAAGTACCTGAGAATAAACATGCTTAAAAAGTCAACACGAGGTTGAGTGAGTTCATAGGTTTGTCATAAACAATGATTTCAGTAATAGATATAGACCACAAGGTTTAGTTTATAAAGTTGATCTCCCGCAGGATCAAAAAGCTATGCCAAAGCGTTATATTTAGACTAAACGTTCAAGTTTTCCCCATGACAAGTTGCGTCTGTCCTTGTCGGTTTAATTTCATTATCAAGTAATACAAAGACTTAGTCAAATGTATCGGGGACGTTACTCCCGATAGGCCTATCCCCAATAATTAAGAATGCAGCAGCAATTAAAAATATCACTGTAGGGACATAGCCGGGTATAGCATAGTTTTAACAGTTGGTACTGATATTTTGACTAGACTTTCAAGTTTGCCCCGTAACAAGTTATCGTTTATACTTGTCGGTTGGGGACTTGATGGTCATAGCCCAACATATCACAGTTTAATAGTTGGTACTTGTATTTAGACTAGACTTTCAAGTTTGCCCCGTAACAAGTTATTATTTATACTTGTCGGTTGGGGACTTGCTGGTCATAGCCCAACATATCACAGTTTAATAGTTGATACGTGTAAAACAGTTATAAAAGTTGCGCATGTATTCTCAGCCCAAAAATGTAAAGAGTAAAAGGGATCATATGAAACTCACGATACGATACGATAGTTTGTAGGATATGCGTATGATAGTACTGAACAAGTTTAGAGTTGTCCTCGGATTCACTAACCTATATTAGTTTTATATATATTAAAGCATATAAATGGGAATCAAATAAACTTGTATATAATTATTAGTGATATAATTATATATATATATATATATATATATATATATGTATATATATATATATATGTATATATATATATATATGTATATATATATATGTATATATATATATATATATTTGTTCTTATATATTTTAAATATATGTTAATTCATTTTCATCATTAGTTCATTAATATAGTAAGTCTTTCATTAATATATTTATATGTATAATATTATGTAAATATAATATTAAAATATAATAATAGGTAATATTATGGTATTTGTAAGAAATAATAGTTGTTATCATAATAATAATATTAACAGTAGTAGTAATAATATTAATAATGATGATAATGATAAACATATAGTTATTATAATTCTAGTATTGATAATGATAATAATGATAATAATTATGATAATAATAGTTTTGAAAATCATGTTATTATTAATAATACTAATACTAGTAATAACAATAATGATAATAATAATAATTTTAATCATATTGATATTACTAATAATAACTTTAATGATATTAATGATAATGCTTTTAATGATGTTAATAGTAATAATAATAATAATAATAATAATAATAATAATAATAATAATAATAATAATAATGATAATATTAATAATAATAATAATAATAATAATAATTTAATAATAATAATAATAATAATAATAATAATAATAATAATAATAATAATAATAATAATAATAATAATAATAATAATAATAATAATAATAATAATAATAATAATAATAATAATAAGAAACTACTTTAACAAAGCTTTTTCCAAAAAATATTGTCCACGTCCGGGCTTGAACCCGAGACCTCTCGCACACCCGCTAACACCACACACCACTCCGCTGTTGGTACCTTTCTAATTTATATTGAATACTAATTTTATTAAACCGTTCTCTTTTTCTGTTTCCTTTCCTCCTGCTTCTTTACAGTTAACTCGACCAAAGAACCCCAAGATGATCAAAATTACAATTTAGTATTCGAATCTCGATTATATTTGACTTTTAATGAATAATTTTTTATTTCAAATAAATAAATAATAAAAAAATAAAAATTAAAGGGTCTGCTGTTCGTCGCATAAATAAATAAAAAAAGAATTTGATTTTTGATTTTGAGTTTGTTTTAGACAATTGTTACAACACAAAATGTGTTTCAAATCCTTCCTATAAACTTTCCCAATCAACAATTGGACCTGAAACTTTAAATTGAATTTGAATTTCGTGATGAACTCTACAGTTGACTTTTTGGCTTCGAACCTTTGACTTAAAAATTAGAAATCGTTACAAAGAATTGGAAGCTGAGATTTTTCAAGAAGTTTGATTGAATTATTCCTAACAAAACTGCATTTAAGGAATTTGAAATGGATTACAAATTCGAATTTTGGCAAAAAGGTGGAAGAACAGAGGTATCGAGCTTCTGTTTATATTTTTTTCCAGATAAATACATAAGCAAATGATAATTGATAATGTGAGATTAACTGGTTTATATAAGAAAAAAATGAGATTGTTTGATACTTCTTGTGTGGATGCCGACTAGATTACCAGGAAAAAGAGATATCACGATTGAAAAAAATATAAAAGAAGAAAGATAATAAAAAAAACTGAATACCTAATTTGTTTTATAAAAGTATATATAAAGAATTAAGAAAAACAGATAAAACAAATAAAAAAAATTGAAAAGATGAATACCTAATTTAGGTTTCGATCATTTTTATTTATTTATTAATAATTAATAATAATAATTATATTAATAATAATTATAATTATACTAATAATAATAATAGTAAATGAAGATAATAATAATAATAAACCTAATTATAATAATAAACCTAATAATAATGATAATTGTAATAAGTTTATTAATAATTGATTATAATGATGATAATAATAAAAATAATAATATTAATAAGGTAATAAGAATAATAAAATGATAATTTTAATTGTTATTAATAATAATAGTAATACTTGTAAATGATAATGATTAATGATATATTATTAAAAATGATATTAATAATAATATTAACATAATTAATAATTACTAATGCATAATTATTTACGAATAATTGTTCGTAAATCGTCGGAATTGGTCAAAAGATAATTGAGTTCATGAAAATAGTTTAAAATTTTGATACGCATGATAACATACTATGCTTAATGTGTCAAATTCATATAAAGATTAGGTTTAATTTTTGTCAGAAATTTCCGAGCTGTTATAGTACCTACATGTTAAAAGAAATTTCCTCCCGAAATTTAGTTGTTGCCATCAGTCGGCGTTGTTTGTAAACAGGTGAGGATATTTTCATTTTATGTGATTTCCACGTTCCCAGGTATACTCGGGGCCTTGCGTGAATTCCAACGGATAGAATATTGTTTTGTTTCTAGCATTACGATCCATAAATTTTATGAAGTACATTTTATTATTAATGCTGAGGTTATCTAAAGGATTTAACAAGAGTGTCATTGATTAGGTTTCCTCAGAAGGAGATGATGACACTATGCAGGCATTTCAATACACATGAAATGAATAATAGTGAGCTTATTTAAACCTTGAGCATTTATGCCATAATATTAGGGTAGACAAAATAGAAATGAGTTCATGAAAATCACGGTCATAAAATTTAATAGAGATCCCTATTCTTTATAACAAGAATGGTGAATATGAGTTGAAAATTAGAGTTTTATCGACATTAAATAATATGCATAAAACGATTCGATTATAGGAAGAGTATAAACGAAGCTATCACAAAAGAGGAAATTAAATGTTTTCCTTAACTTTTGATATAGTTAAAGTTGATTTCCGAAATTCATGGGATTTAAAGAAAATCTTCATAATCTGTATAAGATTTGATTCTCCGGTAATTACGGAAATTGAGATTTTCTTTGATTAAATGCGGTTAAATTGTGATGTTATGCGAGGTGTATATAAAATAGTTATTAATTTTAGCAGAAAACACTATTAAATACGATACAATTTTACACAAGATATTTATTTATTTATAGAATGGATATACTTAAACCTTGCTACAACACTTATAGGCAGTGTACCTAATCGTACAGTAGTGTAGTTTTTAGTAAGTCCGGTTCGTTCCACAGGGATATCTTTAAACAAAGCTCAACGCTATATTAGTTTACTTTTATAAAAATACAAATATATATATAAGTAATATTATTATTATAAAGGGGGGTTTTTACCATTTAATGACCGGTTTGTCGATTTTAAAACTTTAGTCGCAGTTAAAACCTAATGTAAAATATTAAATAAATAAAAGACTTAATTTAAAGTGTAAAGTAAATAACGATAATGAAATTGCGAATAATAAAAGTGCGATAAAATAAAATTGCGATAATTAAAAAGTTCGATAATTAAAAGTGCGATTAAATAACAATAAATAAAAGTGCGATAATTAGAAGTGCAATTAAATATAAAATAAAGGAAATTAAATATGAAATAAAAGAATTATGCTTATTTAAACTTCCGTAATCATGATGTTTGACGTGTTGATTTTAGTTTTATGCCCATGGGTTAATTGTCCTTTGTCCTGGATTATTTAATCTGTCCGTCTGGTTTTTGTCCATAACAGTCCATCAGTCATAAATATAAAGTGCGAGTGTCCTCGTCAAATTATTATTATACCCGAAGTTAAATATTCCAACTAATTGGGGATCCGAATTGTAACAAGGTTTTAATACTTTGTTTAATGAATACACCAGGTTATCGACTGCGTGTAAACCAAGGTTTTACCACTTTGTTAACAATTACACCAATTACCCTTGAATGTAATTTCACCCCTGTTTTGATTATTCTAGTGGCTATTAATCCATTCCCGTGTTCGGTTAAATGAACGATTATTCGTACATATAAATACCCCGCCCATCGTGTCCGATCGAGTGTATATGGTAATTTATAGGGACACCCAATTGTAAATCTTTATATTAACATTAACAAACTTTCATTTAGTTAAACAAATATAAAGCCCATTAATAGCCCATAGTCTAATTTCCACAAGTGTCGTTCTTTTGTCCAAATCCCAATTATGGTACAAAGCCCAATTACCCAATTTTAGTAATTAGCCCAACATCATGATTACTTCGGATTAAATAAGCATAATAATAACTTAGCTACGAGACATTAATGTAAAAAGGTTGAACATAACTTACAATGATTAAAAATAGCGTAGCGTTACACGGACAGAATTTCGACTTACACCCTTACAACATTTGCTAACATACCCTTATTATTAGAATTATAATTAAAATTAAAATTAAAATATAAATTATATATATATATATATATCGTATATATGAGAGAAGAGAGAAATAGATTATGAAATTTTGATCAGAATTCGGTTTGCTTTATAGGGATTTTTGATTTTTGGGGCTCCGCGACTCGCGGTGAATTTTGCCTTCAAACCCCGCGAGTCGCGGAGATTGCAATTACAGCTCACATCTTTTGGAGTCTTTCTTGCCGACGGATTTTATATATAAATATAAAATATAAATAATTAATATTATTATTTATATATTATATTATATTCTTGTGCATAGTAGACTTGTAATTTTTAGTCCGTTGCGTCGAGCGTTAAGAGTTGACTCTGGTCCCGGTTCCGGATTTTCGAACGTCCTTGCGTACAATTTTATATTTTGTACTTTGCGTTTTGAATCTTGTACTCTTGTGATTTCGAGACGTTTCTTATCAATAATTGGAACCTTTTTGATTGTTTTTTGTACTTTTGAGCTTTTTGGTCGTTTGCGTCTTCAATTCGTCGAATCTGTCTTTTGTCTTCACCTTTTATTATTTAAACGAATATCACTTGTAAATAGAACAATTGCAACTAAAAGTTTGTCTTTCTTGAGGAATAATGCTATGAAATATATGTTCGTTTTTAGCATTATCAAATATTCCCACACTTGAGCGTTGCTTGTCCTCAAGCAATATCGTCTTGAAATACTAGAATCACTTCTTTATTCTTCACACTTTGTACATCAGTGATTTCTATACGGCGGTATAAACAATGGTAGTAATGATATGGTTTACAGTCCCACATGACTATAAAAATTTAGATCCATTAAGAAAATTGGATCTTTATGAAAACATTTGATCTTTTGAAATCTAGTTTTTACCCTAGATAAGTTTTCCGGAATAACCCTTTACCGGTGTTTGCAAAATATTTTTGTGGGTTTGGTGGGTTTCAGATTTGAAAATTTTAGCTCAAAACTTGCGGTTTTGTGTCACCCACTTGCTAACCTTGTATTTGGAAAGCAACACGTCCAGTTTACTTGTCCCGTATATTACCTTTCGGCAAACTACCGTCCGGTTGTAAAGGAAAGCGTTGAACAAGCAACTGTTAAGGCAATGTCCCGTGACATGCTTTTGATTATGGTCTATAACGTGTCGGACGCAATTACTATCCTTGGTAGGAGCAATAGTAAAGCTCACCCTTATAATTTTTCGGTCTGGCACAAGGTCCTGTCTTTGACCACTATGCAACCACCGTTCTTACGGTTGACACCCGATTTAGTTCAGGTGACCTAATGAATTCCAGGTGAATTCCTAGGATTTTACGTTCAATGGTAATGAACGCATTGAAAATAGGGTTTTCAGAAAACAAATCGGTTTATAATTTTGATCAAAATATTTTCTCGTTCAAGCTCGAGTTTAGATATCATTGAATTCCATGAGTTTGAATTCTCAATCTTTAAGGTCAATCTCTAGGATTGAGTAATATCAGTCTTAAAAGCTGATTTTTAATCTTTAAGGAGATTATCGTTTCTGGGGATCTGATTCATTAGTCTTATCAAGCTAATTTGCACGGTGCCCCCCCATTGTACGAGATAAATCCTTCTCATGGTTAGGATAAATCTGACCACCTGGCGACCCTGTTTAATGCTGAGGTCCGTGGATTTCCTGCTGATTTTAGTGATGACTTTTCTAGATTTTTCGTCAACCTACAGCTGGTCTGGACGACAACTTCATGACCTAAATCAAGAAGCGCGTGTCTTTTTCGGAAGACTTTACTTCCTTTTAATGATGGAATTGATTCATCGTGTAGATCCATATCTTCTTTTCTTTCATTGGGTAAAAACAGTTTAGTTTAGTCCAAAGCAAAAGTATTTTCAGTTATTTGTTACAGATATATGTGACATATGTTTAAGATAACTTGGTAAATTTTCCCACACTTGGCTTTTATTTTCCTTTTTATCGTCCTCTATTCCATTTTAAATGAATTTTAACATTTTAGTTTGTTTCTCAATTTATGTCCTTTCCGAGGTAACAATAATTTCGGTGTTAAAACCTAGTTTTATCATTCATAAATATGTATAAACATGATTTTTAGTTCATTTAATTGAAAATTTTGAAAAATTTTACTAGAATTGGGTAGTCAGTATATAAGACTAGGGCTGTTCTTTTTTATCAGAGAGCACTAGATTCTAATACAACTACTGCTTTACTAGTATTTTTAATGGTAACCAAGTGTTTAAGATAAAAAATTTTAAAATCCGAAAGAATTTAACCCCTTCCCACACTTAAGATCTTGCAATGCCCTCATTTGCAAGAAATTAGTAACAATTTAAATTATTGAGGGTGATTTGTGTGAAAATGATTAAATTTTTACCAAAGTTTCCAAATATATTGGCGTTTGTTTGCTGAATGATAAATGGTGCACATCATTTGTTCATTCCGTCTTGTTGTTATTTCACATATATTTTGCATCTTGTCGTCAAAATTAGTTGCTTTTGCTGAACTTAATGCCAGTCTTTGAAAATGCGTTGTTTTACCCTGTTGTGTACATAAGATAAACTGCAAACATATATACATATTTTTGAAGTTTGGTATATTACCCCACATTCAAAAATTATTAAAGTCTAAGAATAAAAGTTAGATAATTATAAAAATGATTACAATATTAACAAAAGTATTAAACGTATCAATAATTACAAACTACAAAATAATAAAAAATAATAAGTAAACTAAGGATGATATTGGTACCAATAGGGGTTCCAGGCATAACCATAAGTGCTATAGAATGCTTCGGCAGGGTCATACGTAGGATATGGTGGCTGCATCTCTATAGACCAAGGAGGGAAGATGGGTTTCGGTGTAGGAATATAGTTTCTACCTATATGTTGGCAATGAGCTATGATCTGGTTCTGATGAACTTGCAAATCTTCAAATGCTCTCTGTCTAGCATTTTCGTATTCCTGAGAAGCTATAAACCTATGCATTTCTTGCATCTCATTCCCCCCTCCTACATTACCTTGCTGCTGGTTTCTCTCCACCTGTGGATGTCTACCATGGTATCGTACTGCGGCGTTATTTCGCCTCTTCAAAACTTTCGCACCATGGTATACATTTAAACCTATAGTATCGCGGGGTTCTGGTTCTTCTACTAATAATCCCCCCCGACTTATATCCACACCGAGATATTCACCAATCAAAGTAATAAAAATACCACCTCCTATTATGCTATGTGGTCGCATCCCCCGAACCATAGCTGATAAATAATAACCCACACAATATGGTATACTTACAGCGCTTTGTGGGTCTCGAATACACATATGGTAAAACAAATCCTGTTCATTTACTTTTTCCTTGTTTTTACCCCTTTGTGTAATCGAATTAGCTAAAAACCTATGTATCACTCTTAATTCGGCTCTATCTATATCCAAATAAGAGTAATTTCCCCCTTTGAAACGGTGATGGCTTGTCATTTGACTCCACACACCGTGTGTATCAAAATTTTCATCTATCTTTCTACCGTTTAGTATCAATCCTCTACAATCGGCAGACGCTAACTCCTCAGGCGTATATATACGTAAAGCCTGAGCCATGTCCAGTAAAGACATGTGGCGCATCGAACCGCCTAACAAAAATCTAATAAAAGAACGATCGGTTAAACTAGCTACCCGATCATTCAACTCTATACTACATAACAATTCTTCACACCATACTTTATATACAGGTCTGCGTATGGTGAATAAACATATCCAGTCATTAAAAGAAGAATTACCATACCTCTGTACAAGTAATTCCCTAATTGGCCCGGCCAATTCTACAGCTTCTAAGGGTCCCCATTCTATGACCCTCGGTACCTCAACAACCTTAGAATGAAGAGTATGCAAACCCCGTTGATATTTTGGATAATCTATCCAAAGTCTGTCAAATCTCAGGTTCGGGTGCAACTCTTCCAAGTGCATATCGGAAAAGGTCATGACTGGATGAGGTATATCCTGCTTGTAGTAGTTATCTACCTCCTGTTGTTCCAAATTCTCAGCAGGAGCATTGCGGGCTTGGGATGAAGATTCACCCCTTTCATTCTGCAAAACACATCAAACACAATTTTTGTGCATCCAAATATGCATTAGTGTTAGCAAAATCATCAATCAAAATAATTACAATGACATTATCAATTTATATCAAACTTAAGCTCATTTTCACATTTTTATCAAATCTACACTTTTTCATATAAGCATATACGAAAATGTTCGCCAAGTTCATAAGCATTCAACTCAAATAACATGTCAAAATAATCATTACTAGCAATTAAACAAGTCTCAAATGGCATTATCTTTCAAAAATCAAGTTCATGAATTTTAGACTTGAAAAAGTCCACTTTAATTCTCAAAATCATGTTTAGGCTCAAAGTTTGGATCATTTAACTACCTAGACATGTTACACTACTCAATTTAGCAACAATTCATGACAAAAATCGGCCATAACCTGTTTATATCAAAAAGCCCCAAATTTGCTCAAGAACACAAACCCTAGATTATTCAAAATTTGAAGTTTAAGGCTTCTAATCATGTTAAACAGCATCAATCTAGGTTATACAAGCATAATACATAAACAATTTAAGCCTAATTACACTAAAAAGCATCAAAATCAAATTGGGGAAAAAAATAGCTCAATAACACTTAATTTCGAATTAAATGGTGTTTAGGTGTAGAAATTTACCGTTTTTCTTGAGTAATTCTTAGATAGCATCCTTCTCAACATGATTTTAGCAAAAGATTTGGTGATTAACGGTTAAAAATTGTGATTTTGGGGGGTTTTTTTTGTGTTTTTCGGGTGCAGTTTTTCGAGCTGTATTTTTAGGTTGAGGAGTATGAAACTGATCAGTTTGCAGCTCTTATTTTTTTTTCTGTAATCCGGCTCCTCCGCGAGTCGCGGGGATTAACCCTCCAAACTCCGCGACTCGCGGAGTTTGGTATATATTTTTTTTTTTTTTTTTATAATCATTAACTTATTAAAACAATTAAGTAATTAATTTTAAAATTTTGTTTCCCTTGTTATTTAGGACGAGGTCGTTTCGGATCGATGTCCTAGTCCGTCTCTCGACAAAATTTTAAAATTTGTCTTTTTGTAGCGATTGTTTTAAAAACTAAGATTTTTGGGTTTTTTAATGTTTTTGGCATACTTTAAATTAATAAGATTAAAAATAATGATAATAAAAGTTCTCGTCCCTCCCTTGGGTAAAGCAATTTCGGTTCAAAGACCTAGTCTTCAACTTACGACGAATTTTAAAAATCATATTTTTAACTTAATGAGATAAAGTAAATTTTTGTTTTTAAATTCACACAACTTAAATATAAAATTCAAAATTAATATTAAAAATTCACACCAAACTCAAAATTTAAAATGCATAAAATTAAAATTTTATATTTTAAAAATTAAAAATTCACACCAAACTTAAAATTTGAAATGCATAAAATTAAAAATTTATATTAATTTTTCAAATATTTTAAATATATTGTTTTTACAAAGTTTACAATATTAATTTAAGATTTAAATATTAATTTTAAAAATATGGTAAAAATAAAATTAAAAATCTTTTTGTCTTTTTATCCCACTTTAATCAATCAAATATTATCAAAAATATGCGCCCCTCTTTTCGGTAAAGTAATTTCGGTTCCAAGACCTAATTTAACTCATGACGAATTTTTGAAATATTTTGGGTTGATTGATTAAAGATATTTATACCTTAAGAATAAACGTTAAATTTCGCAGTGATGTAATAAATTTTTGAATGATATCAATAATTTCGGTCGCCAAACCTAATTTTATTCAATACCAATTTAATACTTTTTAGCGAACAAATTAGCGTTTATTATCAAAAGGTTAAAAATAAAAATAAAAATAAAAACTGTACAGACATATCTGTGAAATAGATTTCTTAGTTATATGATCTATCCCATTCATAAGATAGTCGGTTTAATTGGTTTTCCATGGCTACATAGGCGTAACCTCGAGCATTCAGTATCTTTTCTTCTAAACATATGAACGGTCCGTCTCTGCATAAAGTAACAAATTCGGTATTTGAATAGGTTTGATTATTTGAACATTTACCTCCATGTGACCATTTTCCGCATTTGTGACATCTTTCTAGGTGTCGTGCTCTTCTTTTCGCTGCGGATTTTGAATTTTCTTTACCAAATTGTAACTTATTATCTTCGCATCTGGATTCTTTTCTAACTCCGTCCATTCTTTCTCTGATTACTGATACTATTTCACTCGGTAGTATGTCATTATTACGTTTAGTGATCAAAGCGTGTAGCATTAGACCATGGTTTAGTTCACAGGCAGTCTTCATTTTGTAAAAACCTAAAAAAAATAAAAATTCAGAATGGGGGGAGAAGACTAGTTCTTTAGGGTCTGCTAGGGAAAGACCAATCGGGTTCCATTCTCGGAACTACACGAGAACAGAACAACTAACTCTAGATAGCATTTTCTTTTTAGAACATTTGAATCTCCCCACACTTAGGTAGCCGTGGTGTCAAAATTGTGATTAACTTCATTGTTAATTTCTCTTGGTCCATAATCAACTTGCATATCCGTGACTTTTTCTTTAAGCCATTGGTCGGATTCCTGTGTAATTTCCACAATTTCAACTAGTTTCTCCTTTTCTTTAGGTGATAGATTGGATACTAACCGGTTACATAACTTAAAGTTCCCCTTGGTTCTAGCATCGCGAATCCGTTTAATAAGTTTCTTCATTGAACTATTAATAACGGGATCATTTAATTTCGTATCAACAACAGGGTTCTTTGTTATCATGTCATCATTAGGTGTTACTTCATTTTCCCCACACTTAGGCGTTTCATTATTGCTAAGTATTACCGTTGGAGTTGGTAAAAACACATGGTTCTTACCAATTGTTTTTACTGGTTCAACGGTTTTGGCTGGTGGAGATTTAGACTTTCGAATCATAAAGGTGATCGATTTGTCACCACTTTTAAGTGTCATTCTTCCATTTCCTACATTAAATAACGCCTTGGTGGACGCTAAGAATGGCTGACCTAAAATTAGAGGAATGTTTGGGTCCTCTTCTATGTCAATGACAATAAATTCGACTAGAAAGGTTAAATTGCCTACTTGAACGGGTAGGTTGTCAGCAATTCCAACTGGGTGCTTAATGGTTTGATCAAAGAGTCGAACACTCATATCCGTTGGACTTAACTTACCTACTCCTAATCTCTTATATAATGAAAGAGGCATAACACTTACACTTGCACCTAAATCTGCTAGTGCATCATACATGACACAATCACTAAGTAGACAGGGAACAATAAATTCACCCGGATCACCTACCCTAGGTGGAGGTTTTGGTGGAACTGTCTTCACCGGGTTTACTTCTACGGCTTTTGTTTCTTGTACTTTCTTATTCTTTTCTTCTTCTTTTTTCCAGAAGTATCACAATCTTTATTACTTATTACTTGCTCATACTCAACTCCTTTTCTTGGAAACGGGATGGGTGGTTTGTATGGTGCCACCACTGGCTTTACATACTCGGGTGGTGGTGGTGTAACTTCTTCATTGTTACTCTCATCTAAAACCTTCCCATCTTCTGGTGCTGGTTTTTCAGAATTCGTTGAAACCATATTAACATTCTCATTCCGAGGATTTACTTCAGTATTACTCGGGTAGCTTTCCTTGTTCCCTCTCACTCATCATGCTAGCAAGAGTACCTACGTGTTTTTCTAGATTCAAAATGGAAGCTTGTTGAGTTCTTAATGACTGATCAAATCTCTCGTTCGTTTGGGTTTGAGTTTCAATAAATTGTGTTTGAGATTCAACTAGCTTGAATACTACGTCTTCCATATTTGACTTTTTCTCTTCGGTTTGTTGTTGTGGTTTATATAAGCCAGGTCTTTGTTGATTGAAAGTGTTGTTTTGAGTTGGTTGGTTATTCGGACCTTGTTGGTTATACCAGTTATTTTCGGGTCCTTTTGGATTGTAAAGAATGTTTTGATTTCGATTGAAGTTTAGCTTTGGCGGTTGATAATTATTTTGATAATTATTTCCAGGCCTTTGGTTCATATAGGAAACATTCTCTCGTTGTTCCAATGTTGGTTCAATGTGACAATCTTTCAATAAGTGTGGTCCACCGCATAGCTCACAACTGATTCGTATTGCGTGAATATCTTTATTCATCTTTTCCATTCGTCTTTCAAAAGCATCTATTTTTGCTGAAACGGAATCAAAGTCATGGCTAGAATCGGCTCTAGCCACTTTAGATGAACGAAAAATATCTTTTTCTTGGTGCCACTCATGCGAGTGGGAGGCTGTGTTATCAATAATTTTGTAAGCTTCAGTTGCGGTTTTCTTCATAATGGAACCACCAGCTGTTATGTCGATGTCTTTTCGTGTAGCAACGTTGACACCTTGGTAGAATATTTGTACTATTTGATAAGTGTCTAAACCGTGTTGAGGACATCCTCTCAACATCCTTCCGAATCTTGTCCACGCCTCATATAATGTTTCATTTGGCTTTTGTGTGAATGTAACAATTTCTCCTTGAAGTCTCACGGCTTTAGATGCCGGAAAGAATCTTTGAAGAAATTTTTCAACTAAGACATCCCATGTGTCAATTGCCCCTTCAGGTAACGATTCTAACCAATCTTTGGCTTCTCCTTTTAAAGTCCAAGGAAACAACATGAGATAGATCTGCTCATCTTCCACTTCTCGGATTTTGAATAGTGTACAAATTCTTTTAAACGTACGAAGGTGTTCGTTAGGATCTTCATTCGGTGCACCACTGAATTGGCATTGGTTAGTTACCATGTGTAGAATTTGTCCTTTGATTTCATAATCTGGCGCATTAACTTCTCGCTTAATAATGGCGTGACCTTGGCCCGTGCGTGTGGCTCTCATTCGATCTTCCATACTTAGAGGTTCCGTTACTTCCATAATTGAATTTGTTGAATACGAATCACTAGAGGATTCTGATTTAATGGTTTGTGGCTCAGGAGGAATAATTAGTGGTTCAAGATCTTGGAATTGTCCTTGAATATGCTCCTGGTTCTTAATTGTGAAGTCGGGTTCAAAAGATGGATTATCGGAAATTTGAGTTGGAGTTCTTGTTCGACTAGATGACGATTCTAAAGAAAAATCAACGGCGACAATATTTGCTAAATGTCTTGATCTAGTTACAGGTGGTGAACGTACAAAAGGTGGTGAACGTCTTGCTCGGTGCATTCACTGAATATCCTATTAGTTTTTAAAAGGAAAGAAAAATTATAATAAGTTATCCAATCAATAGACTTTTCTGATTTTGCCCACGTTTCGAATAGCCAAAAGATGCAGCAGAGGGGCAGGATTCGTTTGGTCTCAATATAATTGAGTACTGTTTGGCTCCAATAACCCGGTCCACGTACAAATCCAACTATTACTACGAACCAGAAAATTTTGATGTCTATCAATTTAACCACTCAAAATAAATTTTCGTAATTTTAAGAAATTTAGATAAGAAGTAGAATAAAAATCTATGTCCTAAAACTAGAATAGCGAGAAATAAGAGAGAAAAAGAGTTCGTCTAAAAAGGTCGAAAAAGAAAAAAATGGTTGAAAAATAAAAGGTGACGGAAAAATAAAAGAAACTTATAAAAACTTAAAAATACTTGACTAACCTAACCTTATTACTACAACTAACTTAAAATTATAATCGCAAATTGAAATTACTAATTGAAATGATAATTGATACATAGTAAAATGTGTCTAAAAATATTAAAGCTTACAGGAAAAACTAAATCCCAAATGGAAATAACTTAAAAAGAAACCAAAACTTAAAAAGGCGTCGCAAAATTCTAAAGTACCTAAATCTTAGTCTAAAGAAAAAGCACTTAAGGAATTCTACGGCAAAGCCTAAAAATCTAGGAGTAAAAATAACTATAGTAAAAACTAAGTTTAAAATTAATTATGAGCTAAAAATACAAATATTACGCTACAATGATTAAAAATGGACAAAATATAAAAATATTTAAAAAGTACAATTTTTATAAAAATATTATTTTTATATTATTTATTTAATAAAACTACAAATTTTACAATTTAATAAAACTAATTAATACTAAATACATAAATTAAATAAAAAGTAAAAGTAAAAATAAAACTAATAATAATAATAATAATAATTAGGGTTAAATAATAATTATAATTAATAATAAACCGTAATAAATGCTGAATTAGGGTTCTGTCTCGTGTCAGAGCATCTCCGCGAGTCGCGGTATTTTATGCTTCAAACCCCGCGAGTCGCGGGGTTCCAGAATTCAGATGACAGCTTTCAATATTCGACGCGTTTTTTCTTTATTTATTTATTTATTTTTTTTTATTTTCTGTTTTCTGTTTTTTAATTAAATAAAAGATATTAAAACTTATATTTTTATAAACTAAAATAAAAATAAAGAAACTTATAAAACTTAAATATTTAACAAAATCTTAAAAATACTTATATTTTTGTTTTTCTTTTTATATTTTTGAATTTTTAAAACGTATTTTTACAAAAACGACTTTTAATAAAAGTAACTAAAAATCTTTTTTTTTTTTTTTTATATTAGCGTTGCGCTTCCGGCGTTTAAGAGTGTTCCCCGGCAGCGGCGCCAAAAATACTTGATGTTATGCGAGGTGTATATAAAATAGTTATTAATTTTAGCAGAAAACACTATTAAATACGATACAATTTTACACAAGATATTTATTTCTTTATAGAATGGATATACTTAAACTTTGCTACAACACTTATAGGCAGTGTACCTAATCGTACAGTAGTGTAGTTTTTAGTAAGTCCGGTTCGTTCCACAGGGAAATCTTTAAACAAAGCTCAACGCTATATTAGTTTACTTTTATAAAAATACAAATATATATATAAGTAATATTATTATTATAAAGGGGGGTTTTTACCGTTTAATGACCGGTTTGTCGATTTTAAAACTTTAGTCGCAGTTAAAACCTAATGTAAAATATTAAATAAATAAAAGACTTAATTTAAAGTGTAAAGTAAATAACGATAATGAAATTGCGAATAATAAAAGTGCGATAAAATAAAATTGCGATAATTAAATAGTACGATAATTAAAAGTGCGATTAAATAACAATAAATAAAAGTGCGATAATTAGAAGTGCAATTAAATATAAAATAAAGGAAATTAAATATGAAATAAAAGAATTATGCTTATTTAAACTTCCGTAATCATGATGTTTGACGTGTTGATTTTAGTTTTATGCCCATGGGTTAATTGTCCTTTGTCCTGGATTATTTAATCTGTCCGTCTGGTTTTTGTCCATAACAGTCCATCAGTCATAAATATAAAGTGCGAGTGTCCTCATCAAATTATTATTATACCCGAAGTTAAATATTCCAACTAATTGGGGATCCGAATTGTAACAAGGTTTTAATACTTTGTTTAATGAATACACCAGGTTATCGACTGCGTGTAAACCAAGGTTTTACCACTTTGTTAACAATTACACCAATTACCCTTGAATGTAATTTCACCCCTGTTTTGATTATTCTAGTGGCTATTAATCCATTCCCGTGTTCGGTTAAATGAACGATTATTCGTACATATAAATACCCCGCCCATCGTGTCCGATCGAGTGTATATGGTAATTTATAGGGACACCCAATTGTAAATCTTTATATTAACATTAACAAACTTTCATTTAGTTAAACAAATATAAAGCCCATTAATAGCCCATAGTCTAATTTCCACAAGTGTCGTTCTTTTGTCCAAATCCCAATTATGGTACAAAGCCCAATTACCCAATTTTAGTAATTAGCCCAACATCATGATTACTTCGGATTAAATAAGCATAATATTAACTTAGCTACGAGACATTAATGTAAAAAGGTTGAACATAACTTATAATGATTAAAAATAGCGTAGCGTTACACGGACAGAATTTCGACTTACACCCTTACAACATTTGCTAACATACCCTTATTATTAGAATTATAATTAAAATTAAAATTAAAATATAAATTATATATATATATATATATATCGTATATATGAGAGAAGAGAGAAATAGATTATGAAATTTTGATCAGAATTCAGTTTGCTTTATAGGGATTTTTGATTTTTGGGGCTCCGCGACTCGCGGTGAATTTTGCCTTCAAACCCCGCGAGTCGCGGAGATTGCAATTACAGCTCACATCTTTTGGAGTCTTTCTTGCCGATGGATTTTATATATAAATATAAAATATAAATAATTAATATAATTATTTATATATTATATTATATTCTTGTGCATAGTAGACTTGTAATTTTTAGTCCGTTGCGTCGAGCGTTAAGAGTTGACTCTGGTCCCGGTTCCGGATTTTCGAACGTCCTTGCGTACAATTTTATATTTTGTACTTTGCGTTTTGAATCTTGTACTCTTGTGATTTCGAGACGTTTCTTATCAATAATTGGAACCTTTTTGATTGTTTTTTGTACTTTTGAGCTTTTTGGTCGTTTGCGTCTTCAATTCGTCGAATCTGTCTTTTGTCTTCACCTTTTATTATTTAAACGAATATCACCTGTAAATAGAATAATTGCAACTAAAAGCTTGTCTTTCTTGAGGAATAATGCTATGAAATATATGTTCGTTTTTAGCATTATCAAATTGTCTCGATTGACGTGTCTGGAATTTTGCTATAAATTAGCTTCTTCCATTTCATTATCTTCACCACTTCTATACTTTCTTCCTCAATTCATACTTCCAAAAGATTTGTTAATATGCTCAATCCAGTTCTTGTTCTTGACCTTATATTGGTTATCGCCACAATCTTCCATCTTTTTCAACTTCCACCAGAGAAGTCTGTTTACTTCTATTATGCTCTAGGATTTATTGTGTTTTTAGTTCTCCCGTGTCTTTATATTGCTATACGCATTGATATACACGGTTTGTAATTTCGGTGTCGTTATCGGGCTTTATATTTTCCCTTATATGTCGGAGCTCTGTGCCTTTTTATTCTCCTCTCGACTCTAAGTAAAGCGAGTAATGGTCCAGAATTTGTAGGTATGAAGTTTCGAATGATCATAATATACAAAGCAGAAGGAAAAGTAATAGCACGATTTGATTTGTCAAATTACCAGAATATCTGGAAAAGACCGAATCATCAAGAAAAATATTTTCTTGATATGTTTAGAGGTTAAATACAATGTAAGAGTGGTATAACATGTCAAATGATGATTATAAAGTCTATGAATCATCATCTTCCATTAAAAATTTAGCATTACTTACTGTAATATAATCACGTTGGCCTGACGTCATTATATTATACTAACTCATGCTTCAATTCCCAACATTACTTCAAATCATTCATAATTTAAACTTGAATTTTACAGAATATAGAAACTAAAACAGTTTTCTTTATGATGTGATAAATATATCACAAGGAGACAATTAATTACGGTCAAGAATCGTTATGAAGATATCTTCAGAAATATAGAGAATATTTATAGCGAAAGATACGGTGATATCTTAGAATTCCTAAGACCCAATGACGAGGAAAATTCTTCTATTTCCTCTGCATTTAATGCTACCATATCTGAATCATTGGTTATCAATTTGAGATGGTTTCAAGAAATTTTATTTTTAGATGATTAAACGCTGATTGTAATCATCAAGGAATCTAATGGTTAACGAATAGGCATTATTGATTTTAAAAGTAATGAATGATAATTTCGGTGGTTTGATATGATAATTCATCACAGAATATGAATGAATACAATTCATGAGAATCAGAATTGAAGAATGTACAATATAACATATTAATGTGAGATATAAATATTTCTCGGGTATTACCTACCCGTTAAAATATTTTCACAATTAACAGTTTGTACAACAGAATTTACAATCTTTATGAAGATATACGTTCATATATGTATTCTTCAGATATAATCATGGATTTAATGAGTTAATATTTATTAAACTCATCTAATTTGCGGTTTGGAACGAGAGTAAATAATCTCCAAAACCTTAGAGATTTCATAATTGTCGCGAAATATTTTGCTAATGAAGTTATGAATCAATACACTCATCGTTACACTTGATTTATTATGAAATGGAGTTTATTGTGTTGAAGCAGTGATTAAAAATTGTTAAGTCATTAACGAAGGTTGTACATCATAGCATATTAGTAATATGAATTAACTAAGTAGTACATACTAGTTGAGATTCTCACGTAATTGCTTAGTACGACAAGATTTATTATTGTTCCAAATCATATATATATATATATATATATATATATATATATATATATATATATATATATATATATATATATATATATATATATATATATATATATATATATATATATATATATATATATATATATATATATATATAAAGTATACATATATAATTCTTCACGAAGAATGAGTCAATACATCTTAACTCATTATTACTAATATTCTTTTGTATCTATGGGACGTATGATATTGATATCCGAGGTACCGAGTGAGATGCGGATGTTTTTGTTGATGAAGCTGATGCTGTTGGTGGTGATGATGGTACTGGTGGTGCTGGTCATGCTGCTGGTGTTGCTGATGCTTGTAGAACTCGCACCATATTCTCCAGAGCCACCACTCGAGCGCGAAGCTCGTTGACTTCTTCTACTATTCCGGGATGATTGGCCGTTGGAACAAGGGGGTGAATAAGATCTAGAATCTTTGATATTATATATTCGTGACGGGATACCCTGGAAAGAAGAGAGAAAATGGTGTTTCGGAATGGTTCACCGGTAAGTGCTTCAGGTTCTTCGCCAATAGGTGAATTCGGTTGGTGGAAGGGATCACCTTCTTCTTGCCTCCATTGATTGAGTCGGCTACGAACCCATCCCCAATTCATCCAGAAAAGATGATGGCTGATTGGTTCGTTTGTTCCGGTTACGCTTCCGATGGAGCTTGAGGAGTTCGAGAAATTCATATTATGTGTTTGGAATAGGGTTTGATATGAAATGGGTATTGAATACTGAATGATATATTCGTCTCCTTGAATACGTATTAATAGCAAAAAGATTTCTGTAATTTACCGAGGAAATTTAGGAAAAGTGGTAGACAAAGTTTACTGGGATATATATGATAAGATATGATTTTGTCTATACATCATCTATGCAATAATTCCAGTATGACGTGTCGAGACTTTAATTATTAATCAAATGCTTTCCAACAAGGATTAATAGATATACTTTCGATTAAAGACTTTCAATTCGTATACTGTGATAACCCAATGACATTTTCTGGTTCGCAAACTGATGCAAAAAGGCATAAGGCATATAGATACGTGAATATTTGGAGTAGCAGTAGGAGCTGGTGGACGAACCATTATCTTCACTACATAAGGGTGTATAGTTTTGATAAATCTGATAGGTCATAAGTTTGAAAAAAAATTAAGTGGGATGAAGATGAATATGATATGAACGAAACACTTTATTTTATTAAGAACGAGGCTTTAAACAAGCCTTCTTATTACACGATTTGGGGATAGAAATATTTTAAGGCCTAGCCTTTGCATAGATAGAAAATAGGAAAAAAAATAACTATGAAATATTAAGATTGAAGTAGTCTTCATATTTCTTTTTCTCGTCCTCAACCTTCTTCATAAACTTTTCAACTTTCTCGTTCTTCTCCTTTTGTTCCTCATAAAGATACTCGAGGTTATCATAAAGATTGGAAACATCATTGTTGATTACATGGTACATGTAGTCCCTCATAGAAAGTTGATTATTCATGTGGTCTTCCTCCATCTTCAATCTAAGGCCAACATCTTCTCTCAAATAGGCAAGAGATTGTTTTCCCCAGTGGGTATTGCGTTCTTCATCGTCCTTCACTTTCATCACCTTCTCCATCACTTTTTCTGTGTTATACTTTACAAGTTCTTCTAGCCTTTCGGTTTGAGTCTCGAAGGATTCTCTGATGATCTCTTTCAAGATTTTGTTTTCTTTCTCTAGGTTATTTAGACGCGCCTCTATCTGAGCAATGTTTTCACGAGATGGTGAGCTAGCCCTTTTTGATGGACCAGCTTCATCAGCAGTAGCGGTTTCGGTTTGCTTTCTCTTTAGAGATAAGTTTTTAGATGATTCCTCAATAGGATCTTTTTCAGGCTCGTAGCCTGAGTAGTCACCATTGTAGTTAGGAAAGCTTTGAATAGCTTCCCATTTAGAAGTACTCGTTGGTTTATATACCGGTGAATGATTAGATCCAGAGTCAGCAGAATCAACAGGTATCGCATTTGAATGTGGTGGCATAATTGGAGAGTAGACAGAGTTCTCAGATTGGCTCGGCATTCTAAGAAATATTAAAGAATTTAATAAGCATAGTTTCTAAGGCATAGTGTAGTATTTAACAGTTAAAGGCAACAATTAAAGGCACTATGGTCAGGGAAAGTTGTAGTCCTACATTGCTAAGGTATCTAATTGTATAAGGCACACATAAAATGCAATCCTGGTTCTCTACAACAACCTGCTCTGATACCAATCTGTGACACCATGTGACACAGATTGGGGTTAAAACCCAAACAGTGCCTTTCCTATGAATAGGGTGACCACTGAGCGTACCTTAGACTCTGATTTTACAGCCCGCGTCACCACTGTTATTTGGCCAACCATAAAAGGATCGCAAGGAGTAAGAGCCAATGATTCGTCACAGGTAACACAGTGAGAACCCCCTCTACGACTAACTCACCCAAAGTCGTTGCTGTTAACCGAACCCGAATGTTGGGAACGTTAACGGTCGTTGCTTTGGACGCAGTTAAACCAGCTCTGATACCATTCTGTGACGTCCTCCAGATAGGGCCTGGAAGAATAACGTCACTAATTATATCAAATCACAGTTGTATAAACGAGAACGACTTTATATGAGACGTTTTATTGAGTTTTTGCAGCAGAAGATAAATAGATTACATTAAATGTTTTTAAATGAATTGGTAAGTAATGCATGAAGACTCCAAGCATGGCAAGCAATCATCATTAAAGCAGCAGATATACAGCGGAAGCAATATTTAAGTACCTGAGAATAAACATGCTTAAAAAGTCAACACGAGGTTGAGTGAGTTCATAGGTTTGTCATAAACAATGATTTCAGTAATAGATATAGACCACAAGGTTTAGTTTATAAAGTTGATCTCCCGCAGGATCAAAAGGTTATGCTAAAGCGTGATATTTAGACTAAACGTTCAAGTTTGCCCCATGACAAGTTGTGTCTGTCCTTGTCGGTTTAATTTCATTATCAAGTAATACAAAGACTTAGTCAAATGTATCGAGGATGTTACTCCCGATAGGCCTATCCCCAATAATTAAGAATGCCGTAGCAATTAAAAATATCACTGTAGGGATATAGCCGGGTATAGCATAGTTTTAACAGTTGGTACTGATATTTAGACTAGACTTTCAAGTTTGCCCCGTAACTAGTTATCGTTTATACTTGTCGGTTGGGGACTTGCTGGTCATAGCCCAACATATCACAGTTTAATAGTTGGTACTTGTATTTAGACTAGACTTTCAAGTTTGCCCCGTAACAAGTTATCGTTTATACTTGTCGGTTGGGGACTTGCTGGTCATAGCCCAACGTATCACAGTTTAATAGTTGATACGTGTAAAACAGTTATAAAAGTTGCGCATGTATTCTCAGCCCAAAAATGTAAAGAGTAAAAGGGATCATATGAAACTCACGATACGATACGATAGTTTGTAGGATATGCGTATGATAGCACTGAACAAGTTTAGAGTTGTCCTCGGATTCACGAACCTATATCAGTTTTATATATATTAAAACATATAAATTAGAATCAAATAAACTTGTATATAATTATTAGTGATATATATATATATATATATATATATATATATATATATATATATATATATATATATATATATATATATATATATATATATATATTTTAAATATATGTTAATTCATTTTCATCATTAGTTCATTAATATAGTAAGTCTTTCATTAATATATTTATATGTATAATATTATGTAAATATAATATTAAAATATAATAATAGGTAATATTATGGTATTTGTAAGAAATAATAGTTGTTATCATAATAATAATATTAACAGTAGTAGTAATAATATTAATAATGATGATAATGATAAACATATAGTTATTATAATTCTAGTATTGATAATGATAATAATGATAATAATTATGATAATAATAGTTTTGAAAATCATGTTATTAATAATAATACTAATACTAGTAATAACAATAATGATAATAATAATAATTTTAATCATATTGATATTACTAATAATAACTTTAATGATATTAATGATAATGCTTTTAATGATGTTAATAGTAATAATAATAATAATAATAATAATAATAATAATAATAATGATAATAATAATAATAATAATAATAATAATAATAATAATAATAATAATAATAATAATAATAATAATAATAATAATAATAATAATAATAATAAGAAACTACTTTAACAAAGCTTTTTCCAAAAAAAAATTGCCCACGTCCGGGCTTGAACCGAGACCTCTCGCACACCCGCTAACACCACACACCACTTCGCTGTTGGTACCTTTCTGATTTATATTTAATACTAATTTTATTAAACCGTTCTCTTTTTTTGTTTCCTTTCCTCCTTCTTCTTTACAGTTAACTCGACCAAAGAACCCCAAGATGATCAAAATTATAATTTAATATTCGAATCTCGATTATATTTGACTTTTAATGAATAATTGTTTATTTAAAATAAATAAATAATAAAAAAATAAAAATTAAAGGGTCTGCTGTTCGTCGCATAAATAAAAAAAAAGAATTTGATTTTTGATTTTGAGTTTGTTTTAGACAATTGTTACAACACAAAATGTGTTTCAAATCCTTCCTATTAACTTTCCCAATCAACAATTGGACCTGAAACTTTAAATTGAATTTGAATTTCGTGATGAACTCTACAGTTGACTTTTTGGCTTCGAACCTTTGACTTAAAAATTAGAAATCGTTACAAAGAATTGGAAGCTGAGATTTTTCAGAAAGTCTGATTGAATTATTCCTAACAAAATTGCATTTAAGGAATTTAAAATGGATTACAAATTCGAATTTTGGCAAAAAGGTGGAAGAACAGAGGTATCGAGCTTCTGTTTATTTTTATTTTTTTCAAATAAATACATAAGTAAATGATAATTGATAATGTGAGATTAACTGGTTTATATAAGAAAAAAATGAGATTGATTGATACTTCTTGTGTGGATGCCTACTAGATTACCAGGAAAAAGAGATATCACGATTGAAAAAAAAAATATAAAAGCAGAAAGATAATAAAAAAACTGAATACCTAATTTGTTTTATAAAAGTATAGATAAAAAATTAAGAAAAGCAGATAAAATAAATAAAAAAAAATTGAAAAGCTGAATACCTAATTTAGGTTTCGATCATTTTTATTTATTTATTAATAATTAATAATAATAATTATATTAATAATAATTATATTAATAATAATTATAATTATACTAATAATAATAATAATAATAATAATAATAATAATAATAATAATAATAATAATAATAATAATAATAATAATAATAGTAAATGAAGATAATAATAATAATAAACCTAATTATAATAATAAACCTAATAATAATGATAATTGTAATAAGTTTATTAATAATTGATTATAATGATGATAATAATAAAAATAATAATATTAATAAGGTAATAAGAATAATAAAATGATAATTTTAATTGTTATTAATAATAATAGTAATACTTGTAAATGATAATGATTAATGATATATTATTAAAAATGATATTAATAATAATATTAATATAATGAATAATTACTAATGCATAATTATTTACGAATAATTGTTCGTGAATCGTCGAAATTGGTTAAAAGGTAATTGAGTTCATGAAAACAGTTTAAAAATTTGATACGCATGATAACATACTATGCTTAATGTGTCAAATTCATATAAAGATTAGGTTTAATTTTAGTTGGAAATTTCCGGGTTGTTATAATAAGCAAACTTGTTATGTTGAGTCTCAAAACTTTTAAAATGATTTTAGTACATTCGTTTACCTTCGACCATTCCCGAAGATTCACGATTAACAATTCATAAATAAGATATATATATATACACATATATGTAATTACATGAAAAAATGTTACTAAGATATTGTACAAAATGGTTTCAAAACAAAATATGTATATAGGTCACGACACAATAAAACTTATTATTAAAATACAAAGTGTTTCGAATATGGTTAATTTTATATGTACGAAATTGATATTACGTACCAATAGTTTTCAAAATATTTATATTTAACGACGTAAAAAGACACATTAATAAAATATATATATATATATATATATATATATATATATATATATATATATATATATATATATATATATATATATATATATATATATATATATATATATATATATATATATATATAGTATTTTAATTTTGAATACAATTAATAAATGATAACACTCATTTTTCTCGTTCAATATTTGTCAAACAACTTATAAATAACAAGTTTATATTTTTTTTCTTGTGAAGTAAATTTAAGTCGCATATGAATTGCATAATTATATGTTGACAAGTATAGATGTTGATTAATTAAGATTTAGATTTAGGTGGGAAAAACTTATCTCCATATTGGACCCATGATTAATCATCGATTATCAATCATCATCAATATAATAATATTATAATAAAAAATTAAATCATAAATATACTTTGAATATTGATAGTCAATTAAAAGATATAAGAATGATTGATCTTGTGTTATAGAATTGACAGCCAATTATTATTTGTGCTATTTGTTTTGTCCAAACTGAAATAACTAGATTAATACGCTAATCTTGTGACCTATATTCTTAACAATTTATATCAATAATTTTATCTACTCTACACAAATTTTAAACCACCTTTGTTTTCACATGGACTTTAATAACCACATTAAATCACGAATTATGGTTTAGTAATGGAGCGGCTACTTACTCCACAAGCTAAATATGTTTATTTCATGAGTTCTTGTTTCTTTGTGCTATATGTTGTTGATATTGCAAACTTCACATACGTTTATTTTAGCAATATCAGTCGCATTTTGGTCCGTTTAGATGCGGTTTGATTAATATTTGGTGGTATTAATGAAGATTTGTGTTTTGACATCAAGAGGTGCTTCGGTATGAGTTTTAATGGTCTTCAATGTGTTTTCGAGCTCATTTATCAGCATAGTTTATTCTTGTTCATATTGAAGATTCAAATCATAAAGTTAGAGAGTTTTAAACTTCATTTACATGGTACATTTGATCAATCTTGCATTCGGGTAGTATCTTCTAAAAATGATGAAGTTGTGTGGAAGGTTGATGGTTTTGCAAAAGCTACACGCCTTCACGAAAACGGCCATATCTCATTGCTCGTAACTCCGATTGAGGTGAGGTTAGAGCCCAGACGACCGTATCTCAGAGCTCTACAACATACAATTGAATGTTTGTATGCTTTATGAGTTATGTAGTGCACGCAGCGCATTTAGTTATGCACCGCACGTTATAGCTAAAAACAGAACCCGCAAGCTTTTTAATTCGTGCAGCTAAAATCGTTCACAAATGGGCACCGCGCAAGTTTGTGCACACCGCGCATTTTGGGTCATTCAGGTAGTTTCCATGCGATATAAAAGGCAGTTTTTAACCCTAATTGATAATCTTCCACTTTGGACGATTGGGGGCAGCATCAAGGACGAAAAAGGTGATTTTTGGGGAATTCCAAGGGCACCAATCCCATCCAATCAATCCATTAATGCATTGTGTAGTGACCCAAACTTTTCTGAACCTTTCGATGATTATATGTTTAATGAAAACTATATTTACATGATTAAATGTTTCCAACATGTTAAGCAATCAAACTTGTTATGACTTGGTTAATTGAAACGAAAATTTTGTAAACGTCCGATTACCCAGTTTGACCAATGATTCACGAACACTATAAGTTGTATATGACATGATGATACATAAATGAATAAATATATATATGTTTAACATGATATAATGATCATCAAGTATCTCATTAAAAATAGTAACAATAAGTTATATACTTAAAAAGGAGACTATTGACGTATGAAACTCGAAACGATACATATAACGATTATCGTTATAACCACGTCTTACTAAATATATATGAAGCATATTAATACATTGTTATATTATATATAACATGATAATATGATAATTAAATATATCATTAAGTGTATTAACAATGAACTACATAAGTAAAAACAAGACTACTAACTTAAGGATTTCGAAACGAGACATATATGTAACGATTATCGTTGTAACGACATTTAAATGTATATATCATATTAAGATATATTAATATATCATAATATCATAATAATATAATAATTTAAAATCTCATTTGATATTATAAACATTGGGTTAACAACATTTAACAAGATCGTTAACCTAAAGGTTTCAAAACAACACTTACATGTAACGACTAACGATGACTTAACGACTCAGTTAAAATGTATATACATGTAGTGTTTTAATATGTATTCATAAACTTTTGAACGACTTCAAGACACTTATCAAAATATTTCTACTTAACAAAAATTCTTACAATTACATCCTCGTTCAGTTTCATCAACAATTCTACTCTTATGCACCCGTATTCGTACTCGTACAATACACAGCTTTTAGATGTATGTACTATTGGTATATACACTCCAATGATCAGCTCTTAGCAGCCCATGTGAGTCACCTAACACATGTGGGAACCATCATTTGGCAACTAGCATGAAATATCTCATAAAATTACAAAAATATGAGTAATCATTCATGACTTATTTACATGAAAACAAAATTACATATCCTTTATATCTAATCCATACACCAACGACCAAAAACACCTACAAACACTTTGATTCTTCAATTTTCTTCATCTAATTGATCTCTCTCAAGTTCTATCTTCAAGTTCTAAGTGTTCTTCATAAATTCTACAAGTTCTAGTTTCATAAAATCAAGAATACTTTCAAGTTTGCTAGCTCACTTCCAATCTTGTAAGGTGATCATCCAACCTCAAGAAATCTTTGTTTCTTACAGTAGGTTATAATTCTAATACAAGGTAATAATCATATTCAAACTTTGGTTCAATTTCTATAACTATAACAATCTTATTTCAAGTGATGATCTTACTTGAACTTATTTTCGTGTCATGATTCTGCTTCAAGAACTTTGAGCCATCCAAGGATCTGTTGAAGCTAGATCCATTTTTCTATTTTCCAGTAGGTTTATCCAAGGAATTTAAGGTAGTAATGATGTTCATAACATCATTCGATTCATACATAAAAAGCTATCATATTCGAAGTGGTAAACTAGTAATCACTAGAACATAGTTTAGTTAATTCTAAACTTGTTCGCAAATAAAGTTAATCCTTCTAACTACACTTTTAAAATCAACTATACACATGATCTATATCTATATGATATGCTAACTTAATGATTTAAAACACAAAAAACATGAAAAACACCATAAAACCGGATTTACGCCGTCGTAGTTACAACCGGGGGCTGTTTTGGTTTGGATAATTAAAAAATATGAAAAACTTTGATTTAAGAGCTATACTTCTAGGAAAATGATTTTTCTTATGAACATGAAACCATATCCAAAAGTCATGGTTAAACTCAAAGTGAAAGTATGTTTTTCAAAACAGTCATCAAGATGTCGTTCTTTCGACGGAAATGACTACCTCTTTCAAAAATGACTTGTAACTTATATTTCTGACATTAAACCTATACCTTTTCTGTTTATTTTCATAAATTCAAGTTCAATACGAAACCGTGGCCGCTTAAATCACTAAAAATGGATTAGAAACGAAGAAATGGCGAGCAAAACAAAATTGGTAAAAACTACTCATTTTAGCTACGTGAAAATTGGTAACAAATCTATTCCAACCATAACTTAATCAACTTGTATTGTATATTATGTAATCTTGAGATACCATAGACACGTATACAATGTTTTGACCTATCATGTCGACACATCTATATATATTTCGGAACAACCATAGACACTCTATATGTGAATGTTGGAGTTAGCTATACAGGGTTGAGGTTGATTCCAAAATATATATAGTTTGAGTTTTGATCAATACTGAGATATGTATACACTGGGTCATGGATTGATTCAAGATAATATATATCGATTTATTTCTGTACATCTAACTGTGGACAACTAGTTGTAGGTTACTAACGAGGATAGCTGACTTAATAAACTTAAATCATCAAAATATATTAAAAGTGTTGTAAATATATTTTGAACATACTTTGATATATATGTACATATTTGTTATAGGTTCGTGAATCGACCAGTGGCCAAGTCTTACTTCCTGACGAAGTAAAAAAATCTGTGAAAGTGAGTTATAGTCCCACTTTTAAAATCTAATATTTTTGGGATGAGAATACATGCAGGTTTTATAAATGATTTACAAAATAGACACAAATACGTGAAACTACATTCTATGGTTGAATTATCGAAATCGAATATGCCCCTTTTTATTAAGTCTGGTAATCTAAGAATTAGGTAACAGACACCCTAATTGACGCGAATCCTAAAGATAGATCTATTGGGCCTAACAAACCCCATCCAAAGTACCAGATGCTTTAGTACTTCGAAATTTATATCATATCCGAAGGGTGTCCCGGAATGATGGGGATATTCTTATATATGCATCTTGTTAATGTCGGTTACCAGATGTTCACCATATGAATGAATTTTATCTCTATGTATGGGATGTATATTGAAATATGAAATCTTGTGGTCTATTATTATAATTTGATAATATATAGGTTAAACCTATAACTCACCAACATTTTTGTTGACGTTTTAAGCATGTTTATTCTCAAGTGATTATTAAGAGCTTCCGTTGTTGCATACTAAAATAAGGACAAGATTTGGAGTCCATGCTTGTATGATATTATGTAAAAACTGCATTCAAGAAACTTATTTTTGATGTAATATATTCTTATTGTAAACCATTATGTAATGGTCGTGTGTAAACGGTATATTTTAGATTATCATTATTTGATAATCTACGTAATGCTTTTTAAACCTTTATAGATAAAATAAAGGTTATGGTTGTTTTAAAAATGAATGCAGTCTTTGAAAAACGTCTCATATAGAGGTCAAAACCTCGCGACGAAATCAATTAATATGGAACGTTTATAATCAATATGAACGGGACATTTCAGTTGGTATCCGAGCGTTGGTCTTAGAGAACCAGAATTTTGCATTATCATCGAGTTTCTTAGGATGCATTAGTGAGTCTGGACTTCGACCGTGTTTACTTGAAAAATGATTGCTTAACAAATTTTGTTGGAAACTATATATTTTTAACATGTGAATATTATGTGATATATTAATCTCTTAACGTGTTTGATATTATGTGATAGATGTCTACCTCAAGAACAAGTCCCGTTGACTCACCTAATAATAATGAAGAGTCAAATATAAATTGGAATGATTCGTGGACTGATTCACAAGTTCCCGAAGAGGAACCGGAAGAAGAGTCAGAACCGGAAGAAGAATCGGAACCGGAAGAAGAATCGGAACTGGAATAAGAAATAGAACCAGTGGGGGAAATAATAAAACGGTTAAGTAGAAGAAAATCCTCAACCAACCGACCAAAGTTAATTATGGTCAATGGTGTTTCCGCCAAGGAAGCAAAGTATTGGGAGGATTACCAATTCTCCGATGAATCGGATCCCGACAAGGATTCCGATGATGTTATAGAAATTACTCCAACACAATTTAATAAGGCAAAAAAGAACAATAAGGGAAAGGGCATAAAAATAGAGAAATTTGATTCCAAACCCGATGAACTTTATATGTATCGTTAACACCCGTATTTCTTAAGTTGTGACAATAACCCGGGAACCTCTAAACCACCAGGTTTTTCTAAACCAATGTGGAAAATGACGGCTCGTATTAGGGGAACATCATATATCCCTAAAAACTTGGCAAAATGAACGAAAACCGAAGAAGAAGAAACGAACGAGTCAGAATAAGATAGTTGTATTCGTATGGTGTAATATATGTAATATAGTGTGCTTATGCTTTATGATATATGTAAAATTGCTTGTATTAATAAGTATTTTTTTTATAAATCTAACTCTTGTCTATTTTACAGTATAAAAACACAAAATGGATAGACAACCCAATATTTTAAGAGACCTACCCGGAGACATGATTGATGAAATCTTGTCTAGAGTCGGTCAGAATTCCTCGGCATAACTATTTAAGGCAAGATCAGTTTGTAAGACATTCGAAGAACGTTCCAAGAATGCCTTGGTTTATAAAAGGCTTTCGTTCGAAAGATGGGGGATATCACATTGGGAAATCCATAAGTTACGATGTGTTTACTTTGACGCATATATTGCGGGGAACCCAAATGCTATTTTACGCAACGGGTTAAGAAATTATTTTGACTCAATATATCCGAATATAGGACTTCGTGATTTAGAAAAAGCGGCTAACATGCAACATAAAGAAGCATGTTATGCTTACGGGTTAGTAATGTTCGCTTCTCACCAAAGTGAGAACAAGAACATCGGGCTACAACTATTAAACAAAACGTTCCCACAAGTGACGGACTCAGTAGTTGGGGTGAGAAACAAGGTTTTTAGATTGTTACGGGACTGTTGGACATTACGTAACCCTCGTCCCTTTGACGACGTTACAACACGCTGTCTTATCAACCGCCATAACGGTTATGTTCCACAAGACCAAGGATGGGAAGTAGTCCTAGTAAAAACCAGAATGCATGACTTGTTTCTGGACGTATGAATTACGTGTCTTTATTGCCTTTACTGTACGACCTGTGTACTAGCTAAAATTATCTTCACAACTATCTTGTATAAAAGTTATTGTGTGCTATATTTCATGTTATATGTAAAATAAGCGGTATTGTAAGTTTGTAAAATATTGTGAAAAAGTTTGAACGCGAAATATTATTATAATCAGTTTTCATATAGAATTGTAGTAGTTGAATTGTATATTAGCTACTAAGTATGAACTTAACGGGTATGTACTACCCAAATTTAAACTTATAAAACGCTAATATGAAGAAAAAGCTTTTATAAATGAGTTCATATTATGCTACGAGATACTATTGACTACTCTTAATATTCTGTATGATTAACTTGTTTCATTTGACTATTTGAAGGAAATGGCACCGACTACTCGACAAACCATGAATATGAGCGAAGAGGAATTTCGTACCTTTCTTGCTACAAACATAGCCACAGTAGAGGCTGCGCTACATACCAATAATAACCTTGGATCTAGCAGTACAGGAAATCGTGTAGGATGCACCTACAAAGAATTCACTGCCTGCAAACCTTTGGAATTTGATGGAACCGAAGGACCGATCAGATTGAAACGGTGGACCGAGAAGGTCGAATTGGTGTTTGCCATAAGTAAGTGTACTGAAGAGAACAAAGTGAAGTACGCTACGCATACCTTCACAGGTACTGCGTTACCATGGTGGAATACCTATCTAGAGCAAGTGGGACAAGATGATGCTTACACACTACCGTGGTCAGCATTCAAGCACTTAATGAACGAGAAGTACCGTCCCAGAACTGAGGTCAATAAGCTCAAGACAGAACTTAGAGGGTTACGAACCCAAGGATTTGATATTACCACGTATGAAAGACGATTCACAGAATTGTGCCTATTGTGTCCGGGAGCGTTCGAAGATGAGGAAGAGAAGATCGACGCGTTTGTTAAAGGATTACCGGAAAGAATCCAAGAAGATATAAGTTCACACGAGCCCGCCTCCATACAACAGGCATGTAGAATGGCTCACAAACTAGTGAACCAGATTGAGGAAAGAATTAAAGAACAGGCGGCTGAAGAGGCCAATGTGAAGCAATTCAAAAGAAAGTGGGAGGAAAACGGTGATAAGAATCACCAATACAACAACAACAGCAATTACAACAATAATCGTAACAACTATCTCAACAATCGCAACATCAATCGCAACTACAACAAACGGCCCAACAACAACAACAACAACAACAGCAACTATAACAATCATCCCAACAACAATAACAACCGCAACAATAACAATAATCAGAAGCAGCTATGCCAAAGGTGTGAAAAGTATCACTCGGGATTCTGCCCCAAATTTTGCAACAAGTGTAAAAGAAATGGTCATAGCGCGGCGAAGTGTGAGGTCTATGGACCAGGGGTTAACAGAACGAAAGGAACAAATGGTGTCGGAACGAGTAATGGTGGAGCAAGTAGTGTCGGAGCAGGTTATGCCAATGTAGTTTGTTATAAATATGGAAAACCGGGCCACATTATTAGAAATTGCCCGAACCAGGAGAACACGAATGGACAAGGCCGCGAAAGAGTTTTCAATATTAATGCGGCAGAGGCACGGGAAGACCCGGAGCTTGTTACGGGTACGTTTCTTATTGATGATAAATCTGTTTATGTTTTATTTGATTCGGGTGCGGATAGAAGCTATATGAGTAGAGAATTTTGTGCTAAATTAAGTTGCCCATTGGCGCCTTTGGATAGTAAATTTTTACTCGAATTAGCAAATGGTAAATTAATTTCAGCAGATAATATATGTCGGAATCGAGAAATTAAACTGGTTAGCGAAACATTTAAGATTGACTTGATACCAGTAGAGTTAGGGAGTTTTGATGTGATAATCGGTATGGACTGGTTGAGAGAAGTGAAAGCAGAGATCGTTTGTTACAAAAATGCAATTCGCATTATACGAGAAAAAGGAAAACCCTTAATGGTGTACGGAGAAAAGAGCAACGCGAAGTTAAATCTTATTAGTAACCTGAAGGCACAAAAACTAATAAGAAATGGTTGCTATGCTGTACTAGCACACGTCGAGAAAGTGAATTCCGATAAAAAGAACATCAATGATATTCCCGTCGCAAAAAAATTTCTCGATGTATTTCCGAAAGAATTACCGGGACTACCTCCACACCGATCCGTTGAATTTCAAATAGACCTTGTACCGGGAGCTGCACCAATAGCTCGTGCTCCATACAGACTCGCACCTAGCGAAATGAAGGAACTTCAGAGCCAATTACAAGAACTTTTAGAGCGTGGTTTCATTCGACCAAGCACATCACCGTGGGGAGCTTCTGTTTTGTTTATCAAGAAAAAAGATGGTACATTTAGGTTGTGTATCGACTACTGAGAGTTGAACAAACTTACCTTCAAGAACCGCTACCCACTACCGAGAATCAACGACTTATTTGATCAACTACAAGGCTCGTCTATTTATTCGAAGATCGATTTACGTTCTGGATATCATCAAATGTGGGTGAAGGAGGATGATATTCCAAAGACTGCTTTTAGGACGCGTTACGGTCATTACGAGTTTATGGTTATGCCGTTTGGATTGACTAACACACCAGCTGTGTTCATGGACCTCATGAACCGAGTGTATGGGCCATATCTTGACAAGTTTGTCATTGTTTTCATCGATGACATACTTATTTACTCGAAGAATGATCAAGAGCACGAAGAACATTTGAGAAAAGTGCTAGAGTTGCTGAGAAAAGAAAAACTGTACGCTAAGTTTTCAAAGTGTTCATTTTGGTTGGAAAAAGTTCAATTCCTCGGTCACATAGTGAACAAAGAAGGTATTCAGGTGGATCCAGCAAAGATCGAAATCGTTGAAAAGTGGGAAACCCCGAAAACTCCAAAACACATACGCCAGTTTTTAGGACTAGCGGGTTACTACAGAAGGTTCATCCAAGACTTTTCCAGAATAGCAAACCCCTTGACTGCATTAACGCATAAAGAGAAGAAATTTGAATGGAAAGATGAATAAGAGAAAGCGTTTCAATTGTTAAAGAAAAAGTTAACTACGGCACCTATATTGTCATTACCTGAAGGGAATGATGATTTTGTGATATATTGTGACGCCTCAAAGCAAGGTCTCGGTTGTGTATTAATGCAACGAATGAAAGTAATTGATTATGCGTCTAGACAATTGAAGATTCACGAACAGAATTATACGACGCATGATTTGGAATTAGGCGCGGTTGTTTTTGCATTAAAGACTTGGAGGCACTACTTATATGGGGTCAAAAGTATTATATATACCGACCACAAAAGTCTTCAACACATATTTAATCAGAAACAACTGAATATGAGGCAGCGTAGGTGGATTGAATTGTTGAATGATTACGACTTTGAGATTCGTTACCACCCGAGGAAGGCAAATGTGGTAGCCGACGCTTTGAGCAGGAAGGACAGAGAACCCATTCGAGTAAAATCTATGAATATTATGATTCACAATAACCTTACTACTCAAATAAAGGAGGCACAACAAGGAGTTTTAAAAGAGGGAAATTTAAAGGATGAAATACCCAAAGGATCGGAGAAGCATCTTAATATTCGGGAAGACGGAACCCGGTATAGGGCTGAAAGGATTTGGGGACCAAAATTTGGAAATATGAGAGAAATGGTACTTAGAGAAGCTCATAAAACCAGATACTCAATACATCCTGGAACGGAGAAGATGTACAAGGATCTCAAAAAACATTTTTGGTGGTCGGGTATGAAAGCCGATGTTGCTAAATACGTAGGAGAATGTTTGACGTGTTCTAAGGTCAAAGCTGAGCATCAGAAACCATCAGGTCTACTTCAACAACCCGAAATCCCGGAATGGAAATGGGAAAACATTACCATGGATTTCATCACTAAATTGCCAAGGACTGCAAGTGGTTTTGATACTATTTAGGTAATAGTTGATCGTCTCACCAAATCAGCACACTTCCTGCCAATAAGAGAAGATGACAAGATGGAGAAGTTAGCACGACTGTATTTGAAGGAAGTCATCTCCAGATATGGAATACCAATCTCTATTATCTCTGATAGGGATGGCAGATTTATTTCAAGATTCTGGCAGACATTACAGCAAGCATTAAGAACTCGTCTAGACATAAGTACTGCCTATCATCCACAAACTGATGGGCAGAGCGAAAGAACGATACAAACGCTTGAAGACATGCTACGAGCATGTGTTATTGATTTCAGAAACAGTTGGGATCGACATCTACCGTTAGCAGAATTTTCCTACAACAACAGCTACCATTCAAGCATTGAGATGGTGCCATTTGAAGTACTTTATGGTAGAAAGTGCAGGTCTCCAATTTGTTGGAGTGAAGTGGGGGATAGACAGATTACGGGTCCGGAGATAATACAAGAAACTACTGAGAAGATCATCCAAATTCAACAACGGTTGAAAACCGCCCAAAGTCAACAAAAGAGCTACGCCGACATTAAAAGAAAAGATATAGAATTTGAAATTGGAGAGATGGTCATGCTTAAGGTTGCACCTTGGAAAGGTGTTGTTCGATTTGGTAAACGAGGGAAATTAAATCCAAGGTTTATTGGACCATTCAAGATTATTGATCGTGTCGGACCAGTAGCTTACTGACTTGAGTTACCTCAACAACTCGTGGCTGTACATAACACTTTCCACGTCTCGAATTTGAAGAAATGTTTTGCTAAAGAAGATCTCACTATTCCGTTGGACGAAATCCAAATCAATGAAAAACTTCAATTCATTGAAGCAAAGAACCCGTTGAAATAATGGATCGTGAGGTTAAGAGACTTAAACAAAACAAGATACCGATTGTTAAGGTTCGATGGAATGCTCGTAGAGGACCCGAGTTCACCTGGGAACGAGAAGATCAGATGAAGAAGAAGTACCCGCACTTATTTCCAGAAAATGAGCCAACACCTCCAATCGCTTAAAATTTCGGGACGAAATTTATTTAACGGGTAGGTACTGTAGTGACCCGAACTTTTCCGAAACTTTCTATGATTATATGTTTAATGAAAACTATATTTACATGATTAAATGTTTCTAACATGTTAAGCAATCAAACTTGTTATGACTTGGTTAATTGAAACGGAAATTTTGTAAACGTCTGATTACCCAGTTTGACCAATGATTCACGAACGCTATAAGTTGTATATGATATGATGATACATAAATGAATAAATATATATATATGTTTAACATGATATAATGATCATCAAGTATCTCATTAAAAATAGTAACAATAAGTTATATACTTAAAAAGGAGACTATTGACGTATGAAACTCGAAACGATACATATAACGATTATCGTTATAACCACGTCTTACTAAATATATATGAAGCATATTAATACATTGTTATATTATATATAACATGATAATATGATAATTAAATATATCATTAAGTGTATTAACAATGAACTACTGATAGTGCTCCAAATGAACATATATTTAGTAGCAATTGTGACGACTCGGGAATTTCCGATCAAATTTAGACTTTATTCTTATATGATTTTGACACGATAAGCAACGTCTGTAAAACTGAGTCTCAAAATTTTAGAACAGATTACATGAATGCAATTGGCCTTTGACTATTTCCCTACGATTCATGAACCTTTAATTGTAAATATAAATGTATATATAAATAACTATACATGTAAATAATTATATAGTAAATATATAAATGAACTATTACATGAATATAAAAGAAAATTTAAATTTATTATTTAAAACAGTTTATGTAAATATAGAGAAATAAATTGAATATATATAATGTGTCAATATTAACAAAGTATTAAATGTTATACTCTCAGATTATTTATTCCAACATATATAAAATATTTATCTACTTAATAATCAAAACCTAATTATAAATAGTATTTAAAAATTTATGTGATATCTATACATGATTAATACTACGTGTATTTTGTTAACATGTATAAAATATATAAGATGTTATATAAATAATTAGTTAAAAATAAATGTAACTACAAGATAATATATAGACATTATATTAATGTTGTTATTAATACTTTTAAAATTATAAAATATATATATAAAAGAAAATTTGATACATATAATTTATTTTATTATTATTATTTTAGAAAAATTTATTACCATTATTGTTTTATAACTATCATTATTATTATAAACCAATATATTACTATTATCATAAATAATATTATCATTATCATCTTTATAACTATTAATATCAGTATTATAATTTATTATTATTACTATTAATATTAAAGGTAATATTATTAGTAATATAGTTATATTTATAAATTAGTAAAATAATTTGCATACATAAAAATCAGAATGGATTGTATTCAGTTCCTATCACTTTCAAAACTAAAGGTAACTTATTTTGCTTTCTGAATTCTGTACCATTTGATTCCAAGTTAGCTACAAGAAAACAAATTTGGTTATCTATCTTATTCTGTTTTGATTTTTTTTTTCCTCTACTTGTGATTGATGAATCTGTCCCACCCTTACACTACAAAACAACCTAGTTTGACTTATGATTTCCACAACAATTGTTCAATTACACTATATATTAATATTACCTACTGTAACTCGTAAGAAAAGAACACAGCAATATTAGAAACCCATTCAACCACCACTTGCTGTGATCTCTTTGTTGACAAACATATCCCCAACTTTGACTCCTTTCATACTTCAAGACTCAAAGTCACCACTTACCAACCAAATTCTATATATAATATCCTTAAGAGTATATTCAAGAAACATAATGAAACTATTCTATTTACATACATGAGCATGAATGTACATATATCCCATCCACCACTTTTTCTTCACAAACCATCGGTAAAAAAATTGAGAACACCACCAACCCGTTGCTTTCCGTTTAAAGTAACAATCAATCACCACACTTGTTAGATGATTGGCTACTAGTACATATATTTTGTTTTCAATGTCTCACACTATCTATCTAAATTTATCCATCTAAATTTATAAATAATATACATATTACATAAAGAGATAACATATACATTCTTACTTACATTTTTTTTTTTTAGAACCATCAACACATGGGTCGATGTTACAGCTGTGAAACCAACACCAATACCATCTATGAACCACCACAAATCATCTCCATTAATCTCTTTTATTTCTATTGCTTTGGTGTCTAGTATGAACCAACAATCATCACCACCTTTCTTAATGAAACCCAACGTCAAATCTTCAGCACCCATGATCACCAATAACCCCATCATCATCACTTTCATTATTTTTACTGTCACGAGTAGCTGTGTTGCAGCCTATAACCGCCACAAACAACTCAATCAATCTCGTTACATTTTGCTGCTACTATGTATGTTTGCCTGTTGCAGCCGAACCCAAACAACCATCATGAAAACCATCGTAAACTGCTCCTACTACTTGATTATCCTTTCTGTTTTACTGCTTCTTTTCATGAATCAAAACACCACCATCAAACTCATATGAATTTCTGCGACTGCTGTCCACCATTAAATCATCAAACCTGCAACAATAACAATGAAGCCGTTCTCCTGCAGTAATCATATTTTCATCAAGACTGTGAACGAAGGAAACAATAAAAATGATGTTCGACTGTATGATGCTACTGCTATCGAATACTAACTATTGTCATTTTTTTATTTATTTTGAAACCACCTCACAGCCACAACAAAACACCACAATAACCATTAATATTACTGTTACTATTTTGGTTTATAAACCATCACCAAATCAAACTATTTATCTTCATCACCATCATCTATCTTCATCTTTACTTACAAGAACACCCAAATTGAAACCAAAACACATTGAAACCCATTCAAAAACGAACGCCATTATTAACCAAAACCTATTTATGCTGCTGTTTGATCTCTGTTATTCGCTACTATTGCTATTAATAATCGAAAACACAAACAAATCATTGACTATAGTCGACTACCACTAAAAACACCCTTCATTACTACTTGTGTTCAATACAAATAAAAGTACGGAATACATATAGAGGGATGAAGAAATTAAAAGAATAATTAATGAATCGATTGCTTACCTAAATCAATTGATTGAAAGATTAATTGATCGGTTAATGATGGATGATGATTAACGATGATGAAGTAGATTAATGATGATACTAACGATGATGATGAACCAATAACCTATTGTACATCGATGATTTTATTGATCGATGGATGAATCGAAGAACCCTAAATTGCGAGATGGGTCCTGCATCTTGTTTCTGTAACCTCGACCTGTTTTGGAGAACCCACCAACAACACGCCTAGTTTCTTTATTTAGGTATAAATGAGTATTACTCCGTATTATTCTTATTATTACTAATAAAATTATTATTATTATTATTATTATTATTATTATTATTATTATTATTATTATTATTATTATTATTATTATTATTATTATTATTATTATTATTATTATTATTTTCATAAGTGTAGTATTATTATTAGTAGTATTATTATCATTATAGTTATTAATATAAATATTAGTATCTTTATTATTATAGAAAAATCATTATTTTTTTATATAATTATTATTGTTAGTATTCATTATTATTCAAATTAACATTTTTATTAAAAAGTATTATTTTATTAAAGTTATCATTTTATCATTTATATTAAAAGTAACATTTTTAACTCTATTATCATTATTATTATTTTTATCACTACTAATATTATTTTAGTATTATTATAATTTTAACAAACAAACGATATGTATATATATATATATATATATATATAAAATATATTTAATACATATAGCATAACAAAATTTATATATTTTTTAAATATTTTAAATATATAAAATGAATATATGAAACATATAGGTTATCAATATAAAAATGATATAACTAATAAATTTATATATATATATATATATATATATATATATATATATATAAATTTGTTCGATCACAATTATATGTGTTAATATATGTACCTGATATAGGTTCGTGAATCCGAGGTCAACCCTGCATTTGTTCAATATCGTTATATGTATTTTCACTACAAAATACAATAGGTGAGTTTCATTATTCCCCTTTTAAATGCTTTCGCAATATATATTTTTGGGACTGAGAATACATGCGCTGTTTTTATAACTGTTTTACGAAATAGACACAAGTAATTGAAACTACATTATATGGTTGAATGATCGAAATCAAATATGCCCCTTTTTATTAAGTCTGGTAATCTAAGAATTAGGGAACAGACACCCTAATTTACGTGAACTCTAAAGATAGATCTATCGGGCCCAACAAGCCCCATCCAAAGTACCGGATGCTTTAGTACTTCGAAATTTATATCATGTCCGAAGGAGGATCCCGGAATGATGGGGATATTCTTATATGCATATTGTGAATGTCGGTTACTAGGTGTTCAATCCATATGAATGATATTTTTGTCTCTATGCATGGGACGTATGTTTATGAGAAATGGAAATATGAAATCTTGTGGTCTATTAATAATTATGAAATGATTATTTATGCTAAACTAATGAACTCACCAACCTTTTGGTTGACACTTTAAAGCATGTTTATTCTCAGGTATGAAAGAAATCTTCCGCGGTGCATTTGCTCATCTTTGAGATATTACTTGGAGTCATTCATGACATATTTCAAAAGACGTTGCATTCGAGTCGTTGATTACATCAAGATTATTATTCAGTCAATTATAGTTAGATATATATTATGAAATGGTATGCATGCCGTCAAATTTTGATGTAATGAAAGATTGTCTTTTCAAAAACGAATGCAATGTTTATAAAATGTATCATATAGAGGTCAAGTACCTCTCGATGTAATCAACTATTGTGAATCATTTATAATCGATATGGACTTCGTCCTGATGGATTAGGACGGGTCCTTTCAGTTGGTATCAGAGCGGTGGTCTTAGCGAACCAGGTCTTGCATGATAAGTCGTTAAGATGCATTAGTGAGTCTGGACTTCGACCGTGTCTGCATGTCAAAAGTTTTGCTTATCTTTTCGTGTCAAAAATTACCTGCTTATCATTCTTAAAGAATCACTTACTTATCATTCTTAATCTAGACACGTTTTACTGCATTGACAGCATGAATAGTGTATAGACAAAAATTCATATCTTAGCGTATCTACTACTTCATATCTTAGCATATCTGTTACTGTAACTTTGCCTGACAACTTCCGTAGATTCCTCCGTAACTTATGAGATTTTAGTATTATATATGCATATGTAAATTATGTATTGCAGTGTACTAATTTACATCCTATAATCTATCTCTTATCGAAAATCCTTCACCTGGTTGTACGAGATGAATCCCTCAACCAGTTCGAGTCCCTCAGATTCTGATAGCTATTCCGATAGTTATTCCGACAGCTATTCCGACATAGATGTCCACCTAAGCTCCGAAAGCAGCATCACCGGCATGAATCAACCAATCAGCCATTATCAATTTATCTGATGGGTTCGTAGTCGACTTAATCAATGGAGACGCGCAGAAGGCAATCCCTTCCACCAACCGAATTCACCTCTTGACAATGAACCTGAAACGTTTACCGGTGAACCTGTTCGAGACACCATTTTCAATCTCATTTCCAGGGTAACTCCGCAAGAGTATATTATATCCACAATTCTGAACCTTATTCATGTAGTGACCCGAACTTTTCCATGTTTATATATATTAATTGAGATTGATATTTACATGATTAAATGTTTTCAACATGTTAAGCAATCAAACTTGTTAAGACTTGATTAATTGAAATATGTTTCATATAGACAATTGACCACCCAAGTTGACCGGTGATTCACGAACGGTAAAACTTGTAAAAACTATATGATGACATATATATGGATATATATATAGTTAACATGATACTATGATAAGTAAACATATCATTAAGTATATTAACAATGAACTACATATGTAAAAACCAGACTACTAACTTAATGATTTTTAAACGAGACATATATGTAACGATTATCGTTGTAAAGACATTTAATGTATATATATCATATTAAGAGATATTCATACATGATAATATCATGATAATATAATAATTTAAAATCTCATTTGATATTATAAACATTGGGTTAACAACATTTAACAAGATCGTTAACCTAAAGGTTTCAAAACAACACTTTCATGTAACGACTAACGATGACTTAACGACTCAGTTAAAATGTATATACATGTAGTGTTTTAATATGTATTTATTCACTTTTTAAAGACTTCAATACACTTATCAAAATACTTCTACTTAACAAAAATTCTTACAATTACATCCTCGTTCAGTTTCATCAACAATTCTACTCGTATGCACCCGTATTCGTACTCGTACAATACACAGCTTTTAGGTGTATGTACTATTGGTATATACACTCCAATGATCAGCTCTTAGCAGCCCATGTGAGTCACCTAACACATGTGGGAACCATCATTTGGTAACTAGCATGAAATATCTCATAAAATTACAAAAATATGAGTAATCATTCATGACTTATTTACATGAAAACAAAATTACATATCCTTTATATCTAATCCATACACCAACGACCAAAAACACCTACAAACACTTTCATTCTTCAATTTTCTTCATCTAATTGATCTCTCTCAAGTTCTATCTTCAAGTTCTAAGTGTTCTTCATAAATTCCAAAAGTTCTAGTTTCATAAAATCAAGAATACTTTCAAGTTTGCTAGCTCACTTCCAATCTTGTAAGGTGGATCTAGCTTCAATGGATCCTTGGATGGCTCGAAGTTCTTGAAGCAGAATCATGACACGAAAACAAGTTCAAGTAAGATCATCACTTGAAATAAGATTGTTATAGTTATAGAAATTGAACCAAAGTTTGAATATGATTATTACCTTGTATTAGAATGATAACCTACTGTAAGAAACAAAGATTTATTGAGGTTGGATGATCACCTTACAAGATTGGAAGTGAGCTAGCAAACTTGAAAGTATTCTTGATTTTATGAAACTAGAACTTTTGGAATTTATGAAGAACACTTAGAACTTGAAGATAGAACTTGAGAGAGATCAATTAGATGAAGAAAATTGAAGAATGAAAGTGTTTGTAGGTGTTTTTGGTCGTTGGTGTATGGATTAGATATAAAGGATATGTAATTTTGTTTTCATGTAAATAAGTCATGAATGATTACTCATATTTTTGTAATTTTATGAGATATTTCATGCTAGTTGCCAAATGATGGTTCCCACATGTGTTAGGTGACTCACATGGGCTGCTAAGAGCTGATCATTGGAGTGTATATACCAATAGTACATACATCTAAAAGCTGTGTATTGTACGAGTACGAATACGGGTGCATACGAGTAGAATTGTTGATGAAACTGAACGAGGATGTAATTGTAAGCATTTTTGTTAAGTAGAAGTATTTTGATAAGTGTATTGAAGTCTTTCAAAAGTGTATAAATACATATTAAAACACTACATGTATATACATTTTAACTGAGTCGTTAAGTCATCGTTAGTCGTTACATGTAAGTGTTGTTTTGAAACCTTTAGGTTAACGATCTTGTTAAATGTTGTTAACCCAATGTTTATAATATCAAATGAGATTTTAAATTATTATATTATCATGATATTATCATGTATGAATATCTCTTAATATGATATATATACATTAAATGTCTTTACAACGATAATCGTTACATATATGTCTCGTTTAAAAATCATTAAGTTAGTAGTCTTGTTTTTACATATGTAGTTCATTGTTAATATACTTTATGATATGTTTTCTTATCATAGTATCATGTTAACTATATATATATATATATATATATATCCATATATATGTCATCATATAGTTTTTACAAGTTTTAACGTTCGTGAATCACCGATCAACTTGGGTGGTCAATTGTCTATATGAAACATATTTCAATTAATCAAGTCTTAACAAGTTTGATTGCTTAACATGTTGGAAACATTTAATCATGTAAATATCAATCTCAATTAATATATATAAACATGGAAAAGTTCGGGTCACTACAGTACCTACCCGTTAAATAAATTTCGTCCCGAAATTTTAAGCTGTTGAAGGTGTTGACGAATCTTCTGGAAATAGATGCGGGTATTTCTTCTTCATCTGATCTTCACGCTCCCAGGTGAACTCGGGTCCTCTACGAGCATTCCATCGAACCTTAACAATTGGTATCTTGTTTTGCTTAAGTCTTTTAACCTCACGATCCATTATTTCGACGGGTTCTTCGATGAATTGAAGTTTTTCGTTGATTTGGATTTCATCTAACGGAATAGTGAGATCTTCTTTAGCAAAACATTTCTTTAAATTCGAGACGTGGAAAGTGTTATGTACAGCCGCGAGTTGTTGAGGTAACTCTAGTCGGTAAGCTACTGGTCCGACACGATCAATAATCTTGAATGGTCCAATATACCTTGGATTTAATTTCCCTCGTTTACCAAATCGAACAACGCCTTTCCAAGGTGCAACTTTAAGCATGACCATCTCTCCAATTTCAAATTCTATATCTTTTCTTTTAATGTCAGCGTAGCTCTTTTGTCGACTTTGGGCGGTTTTCAACCGTTGTTGAATTTGGATGATCTTCTCGGTAGTTTCTTGTATAATCTCCGGACCCGTAATCTGTCTATCCCCCACTTCACTCCAACAAATCGGAGACCTGCACTTTCTACCATAAAGTGCTTCAAACGGCGCCATCTCAATGCTTGAATGGTAGCTGTTGTTGTAGGAAAATTCTGCTAACGGTAGATGTCGATCCCAACTGTTTCCGAAATCAATAACACATGCTCGTAGCATGTCTTCAAGCGTTTGTATCGTCCTTTCGCTCTGCCCATCAGTTTGTGGATGATAGGCAGTACTCATGTCTAGACGAGTTCCTAATGCTTGCTGTAATGTCTGCCAGAATCTTGAAATAAATCTGCCATCCCTATCAGAGATAATAGAGATTGGTATTCCATGTCTGGAGACGACTTCCTTCAAATACAGTCGTGCTAACTTCTCCATCTTGTCATCTTCTCTTATTGGTAGGAAGTGTACTGATTTGGTGAGACGATCAACTATTACCCAAATAGTATCAAAACCACTTGCAGTCCTTGGCAATTTAGTGATGAAATCCATGGTAATGTTTTCCCATTTCCATTCCGGGATTTCGGGTTGTTGAAGTAGACCTGATGGTTTCTGATGCTCAGCTTTGACCTTAGAACACGTCAAACATTCTCCTACGTATTTAGCAACATCGGCTTTCATACCCGGCCACCAAAAATGTTTCTTGAGATCCTTGTACATCTTCCCCGTTCCAGGATGTATTGAGTATCTGGTTTTATGAGCTTCTCTAAGTACCATTTCTCTCATATCTCCAAATTTTGGTACCCAAATCCTTTCAGCCCTATACCGGGTTCCGTCTTCCCGAATATTAAGATGCTTCTCCGATCCTTTGGGTATTTCATCCTTTAAATTTCCCTCTTTTAAAACTCCTTGTTGCGCCTCCTTTATTTGAGTAGTAATGTTATTATGAATCATTATATTCATAGATTTTACTCTAATGGGTTCTCTGTCCTTCCTGCTCAAGGCATCGGCTACCACATTTGCCTTCCCCGGGTGGTAACGAATCTCAAAGTCGTAATCATTCAATAATTCAATCCACCTACGCTGCCTCATATTCAGTTGTTTCTGATTAAATATGTGTTGAAGACTTTTGTGGTCGGTATATATAATACTTTTGACCCCATATAAGTAGTGCCTCCAAGTCTTTAATGCAAAAACAACCGCGCCTAATTCCAAATCATGCGTTGTATAATTTTGTTCGTGAATCTTCAATTGTCTAGACGCATAAGCAATCACCTTCGTTCGTTGCATTAATACACAACCAAGACCTTGCTTTGATGCATCACAATAAATCACAAAATCATCATTCCCTTCAGGCAATGACAATATAGGTGCCGTAGTTAGCTTTTTCTTCAATAACTGAAACGCTTTCTCTTGTTCATCATTCCATTCAAATTTCTTCCCTTTATGCGTTAATGCAGTCAAGGGTTTTGCTATTCTGGAAAAGTCTTGGATGAACCTTCTGTAGTAACCAGCTAGTCCTAAAAACTGGCGTATGTGTTTCGGAGTTTTCGGGGTTTCCCACTTTTCAACAGTTTCTATCTTTGCCGGATCCACCTTAATACCTTCTTTGTTCACTATGTGACCGAGGAATTGAACTTCTTCCAACCAAAATGCACACTTTGAAAACTTAGCGTACAATTCTTCCTTCCTCAATACTTCTAACACCTTTCTCAAATGTTCACCGTGTTCTTGGTCATTCTTTGAGTAAATAAGTATGTCATCAATGAAAACAATGACAAACTTGTCAAGGTATGGTCCACACACTCGGTTCATAAGGTCCATGAACACAGCTGGTGCATTAGTTAAACCAAACGGCATGACCATAAACTCGTAATGACCGTAACGTGTTCTGAAAGCAGTCTTTGGAATATCATCTTCTTTCACCCGCATTTGATGATACCCGGAACGTAAGTCAATCTTTGAATAAACAGACGAGCCTTGTAGTTGATCAAATAAGTCATCGATTCTCGGTAGTGGGTAGCGGTTCTTGATGGTAAGTTTGTTCAACTCTCGGTAGTCGATACACAACCTGAATGTACCATCTTTCTTCTTGACAAACAAAACAGGAGCTCCCCACGGTGATGTGCTTGGTCGAATGAAACCACGCTCTAAAAGTTCTTGTAATTGGCTTTGTAGTTCTTTCATCTCGCTGGGTGCGAGTCTGTAAGGAGCACGAGCTATTGGTGCAGCTCCTGGTACAAGATCTATTTGAAATTCAACGGATCGATGTGGGGGTAATCCCGGTAGTTCTTTCGGAAATACATCGGGAAATTCTTTTGCAATGGGAACATCATTGACGCTCTTTTCTTCAGTTTGTACTTTCTCAACGTGTGCTAGAACAGCATAGCAACCTTTTCTTATTAGTTTTTGTGCCTTCAAATTACTAATAAGATGTAGCTTCGTGTTGCCCTTTTCTCCGTACACCATTAAGGGTTTTCCTTTTTCTCGTATAATGCGAATTGCATTTTTGTAACAAACGATTTCCGCTTTCACTTCTTTCAACCAGTCCATACCGATTATCACATCAAAACTCCCTAACTCTACTGGTATCAAATCAATCTTAAATGTTTCGCTAACCAGTTTAATTTCTCGATTCCGACATATATTATCTGCTGAAATTAATTTACCATTTGCTAATTCGAGTAAAAATTTACTATCCAAAGGCGTCAATGGACAACTTAATTTAGCACAAAAATCTCTACTCATATAGCTTCTATCCGCACCCGAATCAAATAAAACGTAAGCAGATTTATTGTCAATAAGAAACGTACCCGTAACAAGCTCCGGGTCTTCCTGTGCCTCTGCCGCATTAATATTGAAAACTCTTCCACGGCCTTGTCCATTCGTGTTCTCCTGGTTCGGGCAATTTCTAATAATGTGGCCTGGTTTTCCACATTTATAACAAACTACATTGGCATAACTTTCTCCGACACTACTTGCTCCGCCATTACTCGTTCCGACACCATTTGTTCCTTTCGTTCTATTAACCCCTGGTCCGTAGACCTCACACTTCGCCGCGCTATGACCATTTCTTTTACACTTGTTGCAAAATTTGGTGCAGAACCCCGAGTGATTCTTTTCACACCTTTGGCATAGTTGCTTCTGATTGTTGTTGTTGTTGCGGTTATTATTGTTGTTGGGATGATTGTTGTAGTTGCTGTTGTTGTTGTTGTTGTTGTTGTTGGGCCGTTTGTTGTAGTTGCGATTGATGTTGCGATTGTTGGGATAATTGTTGCGATTATTGTTGTAATTGCTGTTGTTGTTGTATTGGTGATTCTTATCACCGTTTTCCTCCCACTTTCTTTTGACTTGCTTCACATTGGCCTCTTCAGCAGTCTGTTCTTTAATTCTTTCTTCAATCTGGTTCACTAGTTTGTGAGCCATTCTACATGCCTGTTGTATGGAGGCGGGCTCGTGTTAACTTATATCTTCTTGGATTCTTTCCGGTAATCCCTTCACAAACGCGTCGATCTTCTCTTCCTCATCTTCGAATGCTCCCGGACATAATAGACACAATTCTGTGAATCGTCTTTCGTACGTGGTAATATCAAATCCTTGGGTTCGTAACCCTCTAAGTTCTGTCTTGAGCTTATTGACCTCGGTTCTGGGACGGTACTTCTCGTTCATCAAGTGCTTGAATGCTGACCACGGTAGTGCGTACGCATCATCTTGTCCCACTTGCTCTAGATAGGTATTCCACCATGTTAACGCAGAACCTGTGAAGGTATGCGTAGCGTACTTCACTTTGTCCTCTTCAGTACACTTACTTATGGCAAACACCGATTCAACCTTCTCGGTCCACCGTTTCAATCCGATCGGTCCTTCGGTTCCATCAAATTCCAAAGGTTTGCAGGCAGTGAATTCTTTGTAGGTGCATCCTACACGATTTCCTGTACTGCTAGATCCAAGGTTATTGTTGGTATGTAGCGCAGCCTGTACTGCGGCTATGTTTGAAGCTAGAAAAGTACGGAATTCCTCTTCATTCATATTCACGGTGTGTCGAGTAGTCGGTGCCATTTCCTTCAAAATAGTTAAATGGAACAAGTTAATCATACAGAATATTATGAGTAGTTAATAGTATTTCGTAGCATAATATGAACTCATTTATAAAAGCTTTTTCTTCATATTAGCGTTTTATAAGTTTAAATTCGGGTAGTACCTACCCGTTAAGTTCATACTTAGTAGCTAATATACAATTCAACTACTACAATTCTATATGAAAAACTGATTATAATAATATTTCGCGTTCAAACTTTTATACAATATTTTACAAACTTACAATACCGCTTATTTTACATAAAGCATGAAATATAGCACACAATAACTTTGATACAAGATAGTTGTGAAGATAATTCTAGCTAGTACACAAGTCGTTCAGCAAAGGCAATAAAGACACGTAATTCATACGTCCAGAAACAAGTCATGCATTCTGGTTTTACTAGGACTACTTCCCATCCTTGGTCTTGTGCAACATAACCGTTATGGCCGTTGATAAGACAGCGTGTTGTAACGTCGTCAAAGGGACGAGGGTTACGTAATGTCCAACAGTCCCGTAACAATCTAAAAACCTCATTTCTTACCCCAATTACCGACTCCGTCACTTGTGGGAACGTTTTGTTTAATAGTTGTAGCCCGATGTTCTTGTTCTCACTTTGGTGAGAAGCGAACATTACTAATCCGTAAGCATAACATGCTTCTTTATGTTGCATGTTAGCCGCTTTTTCTAAATCACGAAGTCCAATATTCGGATATATTGAGTCAAAATAATTTCTTAACCCGTTGCGTAAAATAGCATTTGGGTTCCCCGCAATATATGCGTCAAAGTAAACACATCGTAACTTATGGGTTTCCCAATGTGATATCCCCCATCTTTCAAACGAAAGTCTCTTATAAACCAAGACATTCTTGGAACGTTCTTCGAATGTCTTACAAACTGATCTCGCCTTAAATAGTTGTGCCGAAGAATTCTGGCCGACTCTAGACAAGATTTCATCAATCATGTCTCCGGGTAGGTCTCTTAAAATATTGGGTTGTCTATCCATTTTGCGTTTTTATACTGTAAAATAGACAAGAGTTAGATTCATAAAAAATAATACTTATTAATACAAGCAATTTTTACATATATCATAAAACATAAGCACACTATATTACATATATTACACCACATGAATACAACTATCTTATTCCGACTCGCTTGTTTCTTCTTCTTCGGTTTTGGTTCGTTTTGCCAAGTTTCTAGGGATATATGATTTTCCCCTAATACGAGCCGTCGTTATCCACATTGGTTTAGAAAAACCTGGTGGTTTAGAGGTTCCCGGGTCATTGTTACAACTTAAGGACTTCGGGGGTTGACGATACATATAAAGTTCATCGGGGTTGGAATTAGATTTCTCTATTTTTATGCCCTTTCCCTTATTATTTTCTTTTGCCTTTTTAAATTCAGTTGGGGTAATTTCTATAACATCATCGAAATTCTCGTCGGAATCCGATTCATCGGAGAATTGGTAATCCTCCCAATATTTTGCTTCCTTGGCGGAAACACCATTGACCATAATTAACCTTGGTCGGTCGGTTGAGGATTTTCTTTTACTTAACCGTTTTATTATTTCCCCCACCGGTTCTATTTCTTCATCCGGTTCCGATTCTTCTTCCGGTTCCGATTCTTCTTCCGGTTCCGACTCTTCTTCCGGTTCCTCTTCGGGAACTTGTGAATCAGTCCACAAATCATTCCAATTTACATTTGACTCTTCATTATTATTAGGTGAGTCAATGGGACTTGTTCTAGAGGTAGACATCTATCACATAATATCAAACACGTTAAGAGATTAATATATCACATAATATTCATATGTTAAAAATATATAGTTTCCAACAAAAATGTTAAGCAATCATTTTTAAAGAAAACACGGTCGAAGTCCAGACTCACTAATGCATCCTAACAAACTCGATAAGACACACTAATGCAAATTTTCTGGTTCTCTAAGACCAACGCTCGGATACCAACTGAAATGTCCCGTTCTTATTGATTAAAAACGTTCCATATTAATTGATTTCGTTGCGAGGTTTTGACCTCTATATGAGACGTTTTTCAAAGACTGCATTCATTTTTAAACAAACCATAACCTTTATTTCATCAATAAAGGTTTAAAAAGCTTTACGTAGATTATCAAATAATGATAATCTAAAATATCCTGTTTACACACGACCATTACATAATGGTTTACAATACAAATATGTTACAACAAAATAAGTTTCTTGAATGCAGTTTTTTACACAATATCATACAAGCATGGACTCCAAATCTTGTCCTTATTTAAGTATGCGACAGCGGAAGCTCTTAATAATCACCTGAGAATAAACATGCTTAAAACGTCAACAAAAAAATGTTGGTGAGTTATAGGTTTAACCTATATATATCAAATCGTAACAATAGACCACAAGATTTCATATTTCAATACACATCCCATACATAGAGATAAAAATCATTCATATGGTGAACACCTGGTAACCGACAATAACAAGATGCATATATAAGAATATCCCCATCATTCCGGGACACCCTTCGGATATGATATAAATTTCGAAGTACTAAAGCATCCGGTACTTTGGATGGGGTTTGTTAGGCCCAATAGATCTATCTTTAGGATTCGCGTCAATTAGGGTGTCTGTTCCCTAATTCTTAGATTACCAGACTTAATAAAAAGGGGCATATTCGATTTCGATAATTCAACCATAGAATGTAGTTTCACGTACTTGTGTCTATTTTGTAAATCATTTATAAAAACCTGCATGTATTCTCATCCCAAAAATATTAGATTTTAAAAGTGGGACTATAACTCACTTTCACAGATTTTTACTTCGTCGGGAAGTAAGACTTGGCCACTGGTTGATTCACGAACCTATAACAATATATACATATATATCAAAGTATGTTCAAAATATATTTACAACACTTTTAATATATTTTGATGTTTTAAGTTTATTAAGTCAGCTGTCCTCGTTAGTAACCTACAACTAGTTGTCCACAGTTAGATGTACAGAAATAAATCGATAAATATTATCTTGAATCAATCCACGACCCAGTGTATACGTATCTCAGTATTGATCACAACTCAAACTATATATATTTTGGAATCAACCTCAACCCTGTATAGCTAACTCCAACATTCACATATAGAGTGTCTATGGTTGTTCCGAAATATATATAGATGTGTCGACATGATAGGTCGAAACATTGTATACGTGTCTATGGTATCTCAAGATTACATAATATACAATACAAGTTGATTAAGTTATGGTTGGAATAGATTTGTTACCAATTTTCACGTAGCTAAAATGAGAAAAATTATCCAATCTTGTTTTACCCATAACTTCTTCATTTTAAATCCGTTTTGAGTGAATCAAATTGCTATGATTTCATATTGAACTCTATTTTATGAATCTAAACAGAAAAAGTATATGTTTATAGTCGGAAAAATAAGTTACAAGTTGTTTTTGTAAAGGTAGTCATTTCAGTCGAAAGAACGACGTCTAGATGACCATTTTAGAAAACATACTTCCACTTTGAGTTTAACCATAATTTTTGGATATAGTTTCATGTTCATAATAAAAATCATTTTCTCAAAATAACAACTTTTAAATGAAAGTTTATCATAGTTTTTAATTAACTAACCCAAAACAGCCCGCGGTGTTACTACGACGGCGTAAATCCGGTTTTACGGTGTTTTTCGTGTTTCCAGGTTTTAAATCATTAAGTTAGCATATCATATAGATATAGAACATGTGTTTAGTTGATTTTAAAAGTCAAGTTAGAAGGATTAACTTTTGTTTGCGAACAAGTTTAGAATTAACTAAACTATGTTCTAGTGATTACAAGTTTAAACCTTCGAATAAGATAGCTTTATATGTATGAATCGAATGATGTTAAGAACATCATTACTACCTTAATTTCCTTGGATAAACCTACTGGAAAAGAGAAAAATGGATCTAGCTTCAATGGATCCTTGGATGGCTCGAAGTTCTTGAAGCAGAATCATGACACGAAAACAAGTTCAAGTAAGATCATCACTTGAAATAAGATTGTTATAGTTATAGAAATTGAACCAAAGTTTGAATATGATTATTACCTTGTATTAGAATGATAACCTACTGTAAGAAACAAAGATTTCTTGAGGTTGGATGATCACCTTACAAGATTGGAAGTGAGCTAGCAAACTTGAAAGTATTCTTGATTTTATGAAACTAGAACTTTTGGAATTTATGAAGAACACTTAGAACTTGAAGATAGAACTTGAGAGAGATCAATTAGATGAAGAAAATTGAAGAATGAAAGTGTTTGTAGGTGTTTTTGGTCGTTGGTGTATGGATTAGATATAAAGGATATGTAATTTTGTTTTCATGTAAATAAGTCATGAATGATTACTCATATTTTTGTAATTTTATGAGATATTTCATGCTAGTTGCCAAATGATGGTTCCCACATGTGTTAGGTGACTCACATGGGCTGCTAAGAGCTGATCATTGGAGTGTATATACCAATAGTACATACATCTAAAAGCTGTGTATTGTACGAGTACGAATACGGGTGCATACGAGTAGAATTGTTGATGAAACTGAACGAGGATGTAATTGTAAGCATTTTTGTTAAGTAGAAGTATTTTGATAAGTGTATTGAAGTCTTTCAAAAGTGTATAAATACATATTAAAACACTACATGTATATACATTTTAACTGAGTCGTTAAGTCATCGTTAGTCGTTACATGTAAGTGTTGTTTTGAAACCTTTAGGTTAACGATCTTGTTAAATGTTGTTAACCCAATGTTTATAATATCAAATGAGATTTTAAATTATTATATTATCATGATATTATCATGTATGAATATCTCTTAATATGATATATATACATTAAATGTCTTTACAACGATAATCGTTACATATATGTCTCGTTTAAAAATCATTAAGTTAGTAGTCTTGTTTTTACATATGTAGTTCATTGTTAATATACTTTATGATATGTTTTCTTATCATAGTATCATGTTAACTATATATATATATATATATCCATATATATGTCATCATATAGTTTTTACAAGTTTTAACGTTCGTGAATCACCGATCAACTTGGGTGGTCAATTGTCTATATGAAACATATTTCAATTAATCAAGTCTTAACAAGTTTGATTGCTTAACATGTTGGAAACATTTAATCATGTAAATATCAATCTCAATTAATATATATAAACATGGAAAAGTTCGGGTCACTACAGCAAATGGGACAAGACGATGCGTACGCACTACCGTGGTCAGCATTCAAGCACTTGATGAACGAGAAGTACCGTCCCAGAACCGAGGTCAATAAGCTCAAGACAGAACTTAGAGGGTTACGAACCCAAGGATTTGATATTACCACGTACGAAAGACGATTCACAGAATTGTGCCTATTGTGTCCGGGAGCATTCGAAGATGAGGAAGAGAAGATCGACGCGTTTGTGAAAGGATTACCGGAAAGAATCCAAGAAGATATAAGTTCACACGAGCCCGCCTCCATACAACAGGCATGTAGAATGGCTCACAAACTAGTGAACCAGATTGAAGAAAGAATTAAAGAACAGACTGCTGAAGAGGCCAATGTGAAGCAAGTCAAAAGAAAGTGGGAGGAAAACGGTGATAAGAATCACCAATACAACAACAACATCAATTACAACAATAATCGCAACAATTATCCCAACAATCGCAACATCAATCACAACTACAACAAACGGCCCAACAACAACAACAACAACAACAACAACAACAATAGCAACTACAACAATCATCCCAACAACAATAATAACCGCAACAACAATAACAACAATCAGAAGCAGCTATGCCAAAGGTGTGAAAAGTATCACTCGGGGTTCTGCACCAAATTTTGCAACAAGTGTAAAAGAAATGGTCATAGCGCGGCGAAGTGTGAGGTCTACGGACCAGGGGTTAATAGAACGAAAGGAACAAATGGTGTCGGAACGAGTAATGGCGGAGCAAGTAGTGTCGGAGCAAGTTATGCCAATGTAGTTTGTTATAAATGTGGAAAACCGGGCCACATTATTAGAAATTGCCCGAACCAGGAGAACACGAATGGACAAGGCCGCGGAAGAGTTTTCAATATTAATGCGGCAGAGGCACAGGAAGACCCGGAGCTTGTTACGGGTACGTTTCTTATTGACAATAAATCAGCTTACGTTTTATTTGATTCGGGTGCGGATAGAAGCTATATGAGTAGAGATTTTTGTGCTAAATTAAGTTGTCCATTGACGCCTTTGGATAGTAAATTTTTACTCGAATTAGCAAATGGTAAATTAATTTCAGCAGATAATATATGTCGGAATCAAGAAATTAAACTGGTTAGCGAAACATTTAAGATTGATTTGATACCAATAGAGTTAGGGAGTTTTGATGTGATAATCGGTATGGACTGGTTGAAAGAAGTGAAAGCAGAGATCGTTTGTTACAAAAATGCAATTCGCATTATACGAGAAAAAGGAAAACCCTTAATGGTGTACGGAGAAAAGGACAACACCAAGCTACATCTTATTAGTAATTTGAAGGCACAAAAACTAATAAGAAAAGGTTGCTATGCTGTTCTAGCACACGTCGAGAAAGTACAAACTGAAGAAAAGAGCATCAATGATGTTCCCGTCGCAAAATAATTTCCCGATGTATTTCCGAAGGAATTACCGGATTACCCCCACATCGATCCGTTGAATTTCAAATAGATCTTGTACCAGGAGCTGCACCAATAGCTCGTGCTCCTTACAGACTCGCACCCAGCGAGATGAAAGAACTGCAAAGCCAATTACAAGAACTTTTAGAGCGTGGTTTCATTCGACCAAGCACATCACCGTGGGGAGCTCCTGTTTTGTTTGTCAAGAAGAAAGATGGTGCATTCAGGTTGTGTATCGACTACCGAGAGTTGAACAAACTTACCATCAAGAACCGCTACCCACTACCGAGAATCGACGACTTATTTGATCAACTACAAAGCTCGTCTGTTTATTCAAAGATTGACTTACGTTCCGGGTATCATCAAATGCGGGTGAAAGAAGATGATATTCCAAAGACTGCTTTCAGAACACGTTACGGTCATTACGAGTTTATGGTCATGCCGTTTGGTTTAACTAATGCACCAGCTGTGTTCATGGACCTTATGAACCTAGTGTGTGGACCATACCTTGACAAGTTTGTCATTGTTTTCATTGATGACATACTTATTTACTCAAAGAATGACCAAGAACACGGTGAACATTTGAGAAAGGTGTTAGAAGTATTGAGGAAGGATGAATTGTACGATAAGTTTTCAAAGTGTGCATTTTGGTTGGAAGAAGTTCAATTACTCGGTCACATAGTGAACAAAGAAGGTATTAAGGTGGATCCGGCAAAGATAGAAACTGTTGAAAAGTGGGAAACCCCGAAAACTCCGAAACACATACGCCAGTTTTTAGGACTAGCTGGTTACTACAGAAGGTTCATCCAAGACTTTTCCAGAATAGCAAAACCCTTGACTGCATTAACGCATAAAGGGAAGAAATTTGAATGGAATGATGAACAAGAGAAAGCGTTTTAGTTATTGAAGAAAAAGCTAACTACGGCACCTATATTGTCATTGCCTGAAGGGAATGATGATTTTGTGATTTATTGTGATGCATCAAAGCAAGGTCTCGGTTGTGTATTAATGCAACGAACGAAGGTGATTGCTTATGCGTCTAGACAATTGAAGATTCACGAACAAAATTATACGACGCATGATTTGGAATTAGGCGCGGTTGTTTTTGCATTAAAGACTTGGAGGCACTACTTATATGGGGTCAAAAGTATTATATATACCGACCACAAAAGTCTTCAACACATATTTAATCAGAAACAACTGAATATGAGGCAGCGTAGGTGGATTGAATTGTTGAATGATTACGACTTTGAGATTCGTTACCATCCGGGGAAGGCAAATGTGGTAGCCGACGCCTTGAGCAGAAAGGACAGAGAACCCATTCGAGTAAAATCTATGAATATAATGATTCACACTAACCTTACTACTCAAATAAAGGAGGCGCAACAAGGAGTTTTAAAAGAGGGAAATTTAAAGGATGAAATACCCAAAGGATCGGAGAAGCATCTTAATATTCGGGAAGACGGAACCCGGTATAGGGCTGAAAGGATTTGGGTACCAAAATTTGGAGATATGAGAGAAATGGTACTTAGAGAAGCTCATAAAACCAGATACTCAATACATCCTGGAACGGGGAAGATGTACAAGGATCTTAAGAAACATTTTTGGTGGCCGGGTATGAAAGCCGATGTTGCTAAATATGTAAGAGAATGTTTGACGTGTTCTAAGGTCAAAGCTGAGCATCAGAAACCATCAGGTCTACTTCAACAACCCGAAATCCCAGAATGGAAATGGGAAAACATTACCATGGATTTCATCACTAAATTGCCAAGGACTGCAAGTGGTTTTGATACTATTTGGGTAATAGTTGATCGTCTCACCAAATCAGCACACTTCCTGCCAATAAGAGAAGATGACAAGATGGAGAAGTTAGCACGACTGTATTTGAAGGAAGTCGTCTCCAGACATGGAATACCAATCTCTATTATCTCTGATAGGGATGGTAGATTTATTTCAAGATTCTGGCAGACATTACAGCAAGCATTAGGAACTCGTCTAGACATGAGTACTACCTATCATCCACAAACTGATGGGCAGAGCGAAAGGACGATACAAACGCTTGAAGACATGCTACGAGCATGTGTTATTGATTTCGGAACCAGTTGGGATCGACATCTACCGTTAGCAGAATTTTCCTACAACAACAGCTACCATTCAAGCATTGAGATGGCGCCGTTTGAAGCACTTTATGGTAGAAAGTGCAGGTCTCCGATTTGTTGGAGTGAAGTGGGGGATAGACAGATTACGGGTCCGGAGATTATACAAGAAACTACCGAGAAGATCATCCAAATTCAACAACGGTTGAAAACCGCCCAAAGTCGACAAAAGAGCTACGCTGACATTAAAAGAAAAGATATAGAATTTGAAATTGGAGAGATGGTCATGCTTAAAGTTGCACCATGGAAAGGCGTTGTTCGATTTGGTAAACGAGGGAAATTAAATCCAAGGTATATTGGACCATTCAAGATTATTGATCGTATCGGACCAGTAGCTTACCGACTAGAGTTACCTCAACAACTCGCGGCTGTACATAACACTTTCCACGTCTCGAATTTAAAGAAATGTTTTGCTAAAGAAGATCTCACTATTCCGTTAGATGAAATCCAAATCAACGAAAAACTTCAATTCATCGAAGAACCCGTCGAAATAATGGATCGTGAGGTTAAAAGACTTAAGCAAAACAAGATACCAATTGTTAAGGTTCGATGGAATGCTCGTAGAGGACCCGAGTTCACCTGGGAGCGTGAAGATCAGATGAAGAAGAAATACCCGAATCTATTTCCAGAAGATTCGTCAACACCTTCAACAGCTTAAAATTTCGGGACGAAATTTATTTAACGGGTAGGTACTGTAGTGACCCGAACTTTTCCATGTTTATATATATTAATTGAGATTGATATTTACATGATTAAATGTTTCCAACATGTTAAGCAATCAAACTTGTTAAGACTTGATTAATTGAAATATGTTTCATATAGACAATTGACCACCCAAGTTGACCGGTGATTCACGAACGTTAAAACTTGTAAAAACTATATGATGACATATATATGGATATATATATAGTTAACATGATACTATGATAAGTAAACATATCATTAAGTATATTAACAATGAACTACATATGTAAAAACAAGACTACTAACTTAATAATTTTTAAACGAGACATATATGTAACGATTATCGTTGTAAAGACATTTAATGTATATATATCATATTAAGAGATATTCATACATGATAATATCATGATAATATAATAATTTAAAATCTCATTTGATATTATAAACATTGGGTTAACAACATTTAACAAGATCGTTAACCTAAAGGTTTCAAAACAACACTTTCATGTAACGACTAACGATGACTTAACGACTCAGTTAAAATGTATATACATGTAGTGTTTTAATATGTATTTATTCACTTTTGAAAGACTTCAATACACTTATCAAAATACTTCTACTTAACAAAAATGCTTACAATTACATCCTCGTTCAGTTTCATCAACAATTCTACTCGTATGCACCCGTATTCGTACTCGTACAATACACAGCTTTTAGATGTATGTACTATTGGTATATACACTCCAATGATCAGCTCTTAGCAGCCCATGTGAGTCACCTAACACATGTGGGAACCATCATTTGGCAACTAGCATGAAATATCTCATAAAATTACAAAAATATGAGTAATCATTCATGACTTATTTACATGAAAACAAAATTACATATCCTTTATATCTAATCCATACACCAACGACCAAAAACACCTAAAAACACTTTCATTCTTCAATTTTCTTCATCTAATTGATCTCTCTCAAGTTCTATCTTCAAGTTCTAAGTGTTCTTCATAAATTCCAAAAGTTCTAGTTTCATAAAATCAAGAATACTTTCAAGTTTGCTACCTCACTTCCAATCTTGTAAGGTGATCATCCAATCTCAAGAAATCTTTGTTTCTTACAGTAGGTTATCATTCTAATACAAGGTAATAATCATATTCAAACTTTGGTTCAATTTCTATAACTATAACAATCTTATTTCAAGTGATGATCTTACTTGAACTTGTTTTCGTGTCATGATTTTGCTTCAAGAACTTCGAGCCATCCAAGGATCCATTGAAGCTAGATCCATTTTTCTCTTTTCCAGTAGGTTTATCCAAGGAACTTAAGGTAGTAATGATGTTCATAACATCATTCGATTCATACATATAAAGCTATCTTATTCGAAGGTTTAAACTTGTAATCACTAGAACATAGTGTAGTTAATTCTAAACTTGTTCGCAAACAAAAGTTAATCCTTATAACTTGACTTTTAAAATCAACTAAACACATGTTCTATATCTTTATGATATGCTAACTTAATGATTTAAAACCTGGAAACACGAAAAACACCGTAAAACCGGATTTACGCCGTCGTAGTAACACCGCGGGCTGTTTTGGGTTAGTTAATTAAAAACTATGATAAACTTTGATTTTAAAGTTGTTATTCTGAGAAAATGATTTTTATTATGAACATGAAACTATATCCAAAAATTATGATTAAACTCAAAGTGGAAGTATGTTTTCTAAAATGGTCATCTAGACGTCGTTCTTTCGACTGAAATGACTACCTTTACAAAAACGACTTGTAACTTATTTTTCTGACAATAAACCTATACTTTTCTGTTTAGATTCATAAAATAGAGTTCAATATGAATCCATAGCAATTTGATTCACTCAAAACGGATTTAAAATGAAGAAGTTATGGGTAAAACAAGATTGGATAATTTTTCTCATTTTAGCTACGTGAAAATTGGTAACAAATCTATTCCAACCATAACTTAATCAACTTGTATTGTATATTATGTAATCTTGAGATACCATAGACACGTATACAATGTTTCGACCTATCATGTCGACACATCTATATATATTTCGGAACAACCATAGACACTCTATATGTGAATGTTGGAGTTAGCTATACAGGGTTGAGGTTGATTCCAAAATATATATAGTTTGAGTTGTGATCAATACTGAGATACGTATACACTGGGTCGTGGATTGATTCAAGATAATATTTATCGATTTATTTCTGTACATCTAACTGTGGACAACTAGTTGTAGGTTACTAACGAGGACAGCTGACTTAATAAACTTAAAACATCAAAATATATTAAAAGTGTTGTAAATATATTTTGAACATACTTTGATATATATGTATATATTGTTATAGGTTCGTGAATCAACCAGTGGCCAAGTCTTACTTCCCGATGAAGTAAAAATCTGTGAAAGTGAGTTATAGTCCCACTTTTAAAATCTAATATTTTTGGGATGAGAATACATGCAGGTTTTATAAATGATTTACAAAATAGACACAAGTACGTGAAACTACATTCTATGGTTGAATTATCGAAATCGAATATGCCCCTTTTTATTAAGTCTGGTAATCTAAGAATTAAGGAACAGACACCCTAATTGACGCGAATCCTAAAGATAGATCTATTGGGCCTAACAAACCCCATCCAAAGTACCGGATGCTTTAGTACTTCGAAATTTATATCATATCCGAAGGGTGTCCCGGAATGATGGGGATATTCTTATATATGCATCTTGTTAATGTCGGTTACCAGGTGTTCACCATATGAATGATTTTTATCTCTATGTATGGGATGTGTATTGAAATATGAAATCTTGTGGTCTATTGTTACGATTTGATATATATAGGTTAAACCTATAACTCACCAACATTTTTGTTGACGTTTAAAGCATGTTTATTCTCAGGTGAATATTAAGAGCTTCCGCTGTTGCATACTAAAATAAGGACAAGATTTGGAGTCCATGTTTGTATGATATTGTGTAAAAACTGCATTCAAGAAACTGATTTCGATGTAACATATTTGTATTGTAAACCATTATGTAATGGTTGTGTGTAAACAGGATATTTTAGATTATCATTATTTGATAATCTACGTAAAGCTTTTTAAACCTTTATTTATGAAATAAAGGTTATGGTTTGTTTTAAAAATGAATGCAGTCTTTGAAAAACGTCTCATATAGAGGTCAAAACCTCGCAACGAAATCAATTAATATGGAACGTTTTTAATCAATAAGAACGGGACATTTCAGTTCATCCGCTCGTTCCGACCGACAATAATCCTGGAGTAAAAAGTCAACGAAATTCGCGCTTGAATAATCAATTCGGAGAATATGGTGCAAAATTTACCAGCTTCAGCAACATCATCGGCACCAACGGTACCATCAGTAACAGCAATAGCACCATCAACAATCCATGCCTCAACATCTCATTCTGCACATCGAGTATAATTATCGTTCTACGAATTGTTCTACATCATTTATCTTCGTTCGGCATAGCGATTATGTAATCTCTAATGTTTTAGAGATTATATATTCTTGTTCTAACGGTAAATCAAATGAGTTTAATATCATATTGACTCATTAAATCCATGGTTACATCAGAAGAAAATATATATGTATATATGTTTTCATAAAGATTGTAATTTAAATATTCTTTTGTTCAAACTGTTAATGGTGAAAATATTTTAACGGGTAGGTAAAACCCGAGGAATATTTAGATCTCACATTAACATGTTGAACTGTACATCCTTCAGTTCCGATTCAACACTCATTTACTATCCTACTTACAACCACAGATATACGTATCCGTTCATTCACGAATAACCATTTTCATTCCAATTCAATTTCATATTCGAATTTCGACCGATCAGAATCCAAGTCAAAATATAACAAGTGGCATAATGAAGAAAACATTGGACAAAATAAAATTTGTTAGAAACAAACAAATTAACTATGAGAAATTCTGTTAAGAATCCACGCTAACTGTTTTCAGCTAACTGTTCCTAGCTAACTGATCACATTTATTTCTCACAATTTATTTTATCGGAATTTAATTCTCACAATTTTATTTATCGTCGTTTAATTTCTATTACTTACTTTACGCACTTTATTTATCATCATTTAAATTTCAATTATTTATATTACGCACTTTAAATATCGGGTCACGATACGTATTAATTAATTTGAATATAATATATTAAACTATATATGAATTATTGGACTATTAATTGTGGACTATCGACTGTGGACTAATAACATTGGACAATTAAAATGAATTAAAATATTGATTATAACATATGAAACTAAACGTTTCTTCAAGTTTGCCACTTGATCTCATCTTAAACCTCATTTGTATCTTGACAATTACAATCTGCGTTCACACCTTTTATAATTCTTGAAAACACCTCAAGCGAGAGGATGAACCAACCACACTTCATCTACGTAAGAAGAGATTGATGCATATAGTTATGCACTTGAAAACTCTCGGAACCTGAGTAAATGTTTAACACGTATATGTGCTAATTCCTTTAGTGTTATTATTACCCAACATAACTTGGTAATTCCTTTCCAAAGTAGCCAATTTTGTCACAGCTTCAGCAAATTAACTTCGACTTTTCATTCAAAACAACCTTATTATGACTTTGATATATATGCGTGCTCTTTTATTATTACCGGAGAACCATTTATATTCCACTATATTACCAGCAGGCGTACCAGCAACCTCGTTACTTCTTGACTTAAATCTCTCTGATAAATCATTATATTTATTCATTGAAACCCTATCATATACTCATCCGCATCTTGTAACGAGAACTGACATACCAATTACCAGGAATCAGCAATCAGTACTTTAAAAATTCACAGCATATCTATATCAACAGTTGTATGTATAACATTCGTCTCTTAGAAGTATGATCTTTCATTCTGAAATTCTGAACAGCACTCAGCCTACAAACCAATACTCTGAATGTTGAAAAAGCTGAATGAAGCAGCAGAAACTGTAGACAACTGTAAACGACCTTAATCGTCGGAAGTTTAATGAAAAAGAATAGTATGTTGGAAAAGCTCAGAAACGTTGGAACTGGAAAACGGTTAAAGTTAACCATGAAGGAGACCAAGGACAAATACAAGAACCATACCCTATATTCAAAGAATCCAGATAATTCTGGATCCATTGAAATCTTTAGAAAATATCTTGCTCCGAAGTCATGTTAAAATCTTGCGGAAAATATTTCTCCATCAATCATCGAACTTAGAAATTCCAAAATATCATCATCAATATCTTCGATATTTCTGAGGATATTTTTATAAATATTCTCGTCCGAAATTATATATCTCTTCGTGCTTCCTGTGTATCATTATATTGGAAACATTCAATAGAAAATTTAGTACCGAAAAGCAGATTATGCGAAACTATGAAGAAAGCCGTGGACAAATCACAAAGAATAAGTTCGACTTCAAAGAATCCAAAAGATTTAATACCTGCTGAAGTCTTTAGCGAATATCTTGCTCCTTACTCTAAACCCTTGCTGACAATAGTTTCCATCATCCTCCGATCTTAGATATTCAAAGATATTATCTTATCTTTCATTATAGATATCCTCCATATTTCTAGAGATATTTTTGTAACTATTCTTATCTGAAATCATTAATCTCTTCGTGCTATCAGTATTACATCATATAGAAACTGTTAGTTTCTATATTCTGTTAACTTTCTAGTTTAAAATATGAATGTTATTGAAGTAATGTTGGGAATTGATGCATGAGTTAGTATAATATAATGACACTTAATCAATGTGATTATATAACAGTAAGTCATGCTGAGTTTCTAATGGGACGTGATTATTCACAGATCATAACGTCATCATGTGCCATGTTACATAACTCTGTCATTCTGCTTAACTTCTGAATATATCAAGAAAGTATATTCTTGATAGTTATATTCTCGGTGAATCTGGTAATTTGACAAATCAAATTGTGCTATTACGTTCCTTCTTATTTAGAACATTAATAATGTTCATTCTGAACTTATATCTGCGAATTCTGGACTATTACAAGGGATGCCAAATCGCCAGAAGAAGAAACGAAGGGACAAAACTCTGAAATAGAAATTGGAGTATAAATCGTAGCAAATAGGAGGGATTATTAACTGTGGATGACAATGATTATAGGAACCAGAAAGGGGGACATTGAAATATAAGGAGAGATATAAAGCCCGATAACAACATATAAATTACAAACCGTTTATATCGAAGCATATAGCAATATAAAGGCACGGGAGAACTAAAAACACTATAAAACCAAGGTTATAGTAGAAGTAAATAGATTCTTCCGGCGGTAGATGAAAAAGAAGATTGACAGATATGAAAGTGAGGAGTATATCAAGAATTAGAACTGGATGGAGCATATTGATGAATGCTTTAAAGTATAAGTTGGGAAAGAAAGAATGGAAGGTGTGGGTTGTAAGGAAATGAAGGGAGGTAGATTTATAGTAAAAGATCCAACAGAGCAATCAAAATAGATGATCGCATTTAAGCAAATTCTAATTTCCTTAATTACCGAAGAATCAAATCTTGTATAGATTACAAATATTTTCTTTAAAACGGGGATCAACCGTAACGACGTCAAAGGATAAACCAAATCTCTATTTTCTCATTTCATTCTTTTACGATAGCTTCACTCATACGCTTCTAGAAATCGAATTATTCTATCAATACTTCTTGAACATGATAAAACTCTAAAAATCGTCATGAAAACATTCTTATTATTAGCCATGACAACCTCGATCAAATTTCGGGGACGAAATTTCTTTAACGGGTAGGTACTGTAACGACCCGGGAATTTCTGATCAAATTTAGACTTTATTCTTATATGATTTTGACACAATAAGCAACGTCTGTAAAACTGAGTCTCAAAATTTTAGAACAGATTACATGAATGCAATTGGCCTTTGACTATTTCCCTACGATTCATGAACCTTTAATTGTAAATATAAATGTATATATAAATAACTATACATGTAAATAATTATATAGTAAATATATAAATGAACTATTACATGAATATAAAAGAAAATTTAAATTTATTATTTAAAATTGTTTATGTAAATATAGAGAAATAAATTGAATATATATAATGTGTCAATATTAACAAAGTATTAAATGTTATACTCTCACATTATTTATTCCAACATATATAAAATATTTATCTACTTAATAATCAAAACCTAATTATATATAGTATTTAAAAATTTATGTGATATCTATACATGATTAATACTACGTGTATTTTGTTAACATGTATAAAATATATAAGATGTTATATAAATAATTAGTTAAAAATAAATGTAACTACAAGATAATATATAGACATTATATTAATGTTTTTATTAATACTTTTAAAATTATAAAATATATATATAAAAGAAAATTTGATACATATAATTTATTTTATTATTATTATTTTAGAAAATTTTATTACCGTTATTGTTTTATAACTATCATTATTATTATAAACCAATATATTACTATTATCATAAATAATATTATCATTATCATCTTTATAACTATTAATATCAGTATTATAATTTATTATTATTACTATTAATATTAAAGGTAATATTATTAGTAATATAGTTATATTTATAAATTAGTAAAATAATTTGCATACATAAAAATCAGAATGGATTGTATTCAGTTCCTATCACTTTCAAAACTAAAGGTAACTTATTTTGCTTTCTGAATTCTGTACCATTTGATTCCAAGTTAGCTACAAGAAAACAAATTTTGTTATCTATCTTATTCTGTTTTGATATTTTTTTTATTTCCTCTACTTGTGATTGATGAATCTGTCCCACCCTTACACTACAAAACAACCTAGTTTGACTTATGATTTCCACAACAATTGTTCAATTACACTATATATTAATATTACCTGCCGTAACTCGTAAGAAAAGAACACAGCAATATTAGAAACCCATTCAACCACCACTTGCTGTGATCTCTTTGTTGACAAACATATCCCCAACTTTGACTCCTTTCATACTTCAACACTCAAAGTCACCACTTACCAACCAAATTCTATATATAATATCCTTAAGAGTATATTCAAGAAACAAAATGAAACTATTCTATTTACATACATGAGCATGAATGTACATATATCCCATCCACCACTTTTTCTTCACAAACCATCGGTAAAAAAATTTAGAACACCACCAACCCGTTGCTTTCTGTTTAAAGTAACAATCAATCACCACACTTGTTAGATGATTGGCTACTAGTACATATATTTTGTTTTCAATGTCTCACACTATCTATCTAAATTTATCCATCTAAATTTATATATAATATACATATTACATAAAGAGATAACATATACATTCCTACTTACATTTTTTTTTAGAACCATCAACACATGGGTCGATGTTACAGCTGTGAAACCAACACCAATACCACCTATGAACCACCACAAATCATCTCCATTAATCTCTTTTATTTCTATTGCTTTGGTGTCTAGTATGAACCAACAATCATCACCACCTTTCTTAATGAAACCCAACGTCAAATCTTCAGCACCCATGATCACCAATAACCCCATCATCATCACTTTCAATATTTTTACTGTCACGAGTAGTTGTGTTGCAGCCTATAACCACCACAAATAACTCAATCAATCTCGTTACATTTTGCTGCTACTATGTATGTTTGCCTGTTGCAGCCGAACCCAAACAACCATCATGAAAACCATCGTAAACTGCTCCTACTACTTGATTATCCTTTTTGTTTTACTGCTTCTTTTCATGAATCAAAACACCACCATCAAACTCATATGAATTTCTGCGACTGCTGTCCACCATTAAATCATCAAACCTGCAACAATAACAATGAAGCCGTTACCTTAAGCTCCTGCAGTAATCATATTTTCATCAAGACTGTGAACGAAGGAAACAATAAAAATGATGTTCGACTGTATGATGCTACTACTATCGAATACTAACTGATGTCATTTTTTTATTTTGAAACCACCTCACAGCCACAACAAAACACCATAATAACCATTAATATTACTGTTACTATTTTGGTTTATAAACCATCACCAAATCAAACTATTTATCTTCATCACCATCATCTATCTTCATCTTTACTTACAAGAACACCCAAATTGAAACCAAAACACATTGAAACCATTAAAAAACGAACACCATTATTAACCAAAACCTATGTATGCTGTTGTTTGATCTCTATTATTTGCTACTGTTGCTATTAATAATCGAAAACACAAACAAATCATTGACTATAATCGACTACCACTAAAAACACCCTTCATTACTGCTTGTGTTTAATACAAATAAAAGTACGAAATATATATAGAGGGTTGAAGAAATTAAAAGAATAATTAATGAATCGATTGCTCACCTGAATCAATTGATTGACCGATTAATTGATCGGTTAATGATGGATGATGATTAACGATGATGATGAAGATTGATGATGATACTAACGATGATGATGAACCAATAACCTATTATAAATCGATGATTTTATTGATCGATGGATGAATCAAAGAACCCTAAATCGCGAGATGGGTCCTGCATCTTGTTTCTGTAACCTCGATCTGTTTTGGAGAACCCACCAACAACACGCCTAGTTTCTTTATTTGGGTATAAATGAGTATTACTCCGTATTATTCTTATTATTATTAATAAAATTATTATTATTATTATTATTATTATTATTATTATTATTATTATTATTATTATTATTATTATTATTATTATCACAAGTGTAGTATTATTATTAGTAGTATTATTATCATTATAGTTATTAATATAAATATTAGTATCTTTATTATTATAGAAAAATCATTATTTTTTTATATAATTATTATTGTTAGTATTCATTATTATTCAAATTAACATTTTTATTAAAAAGTATTATTTTATTAAAGTTATCATTTTATCATTTATATTAAAAGTAACATTTTTAACTCTATTATCATTATTATTATTTTTATCACTACTAATATTATTTTAGTATTATTATAATTTTAACAAACACATGATATGTATATATATATATATACAAAATATATTTAATACATATAGCATAACAAAATTTATATTTTTTTTAAATATTTTAAATATATAAAATGAATATATGAAACATATAGGTTATCAATATAAAAATGATATAACTAATAAATTTATATATATATATAAATTTGTTCGATCACAATTATATGTGTTAATATATGTACCTGATATAGGTTCGTGAATCCGAGGTCAACCCTGCATTTGTTCAATATCGTTATATGTATTTTTACTACAAAATACAATAGGTGAGTTTCATTATTCCCTTTTTAAATGCTTTCGCAATATATATTTTTGGGACTGAGAATACATGCGCTGTTTTTATAACTGTTTTACGAAATAGACACAAGTAATTGAAACTACATTATATGGTTGAATGATCGAAATCGAATATGCCCCTTTTTATTAAGTCTGGTAATCTAAGAATTAGGGAACAGACACCCTAATTGACGCGAACTCTAAAGATAGATCTATCGGGCCCAACAAGCCCCATCCAAAGTACCGGATGCTTTAGTACTTCGAAATTTATATCATGTCCGAAGGAGGATCCTAGAATGATGGGGATATTCTTATATGCATATTGTGAATGTCGGTTACCAGGTGTTCAATCCATATGAATGATATTTTTGTCTCTATGCATGGGACGTATGTTTATGAGAAATGGAAATATGAAATCTTGTGGTCTATTAAAAATTATGAAATGATTATTTATGCTAAACTAATGAACTCACCAACCTTTTGGTTGACACTTTAAAGCATGTTGTGACGACTCGGAAATTTCTGACCAAATTTAAACTTTAATCTTTATATTATTCCGACACGATAAGCAAAGTTTGTTAAGTTAAATCTCAAGAATTTTAAACTGTGTTCATACATTCATTATAACCTTGACCAAATTCCGACGATTCACGAACCGTTATGTATAAATAGATATGTATATGTATATATATTATAACTTGAGAATATTAATAAAGTATTAAACGTATAATACCTTACACGAACGTATTTGTTTCAATATGATTTTCGATAAAATTAAAAAAATATATATTAAATGATTGAATTATCGGAAACATTGAATTATGATTACAAGTCTCTGTTGAGAGGTCCACTATGATTTGAGAAAATCTATTACTCTTAACGATATTCAGAATAATTTGTAAAGCTATTTATAAATAAAAACAAAAAGTGTCATTTACGAAAGTTAGACAAAAGTTAGTGGAGAATTGGTTTCCATAATATTCTATTAATTTAGTTTCAAAAGTACAAAAAACGTTTTCAGTTTAAAAAGAACTTTATTATTAAAACGTATATATCTTTTATAAATATCTTGAACCACTTTTAACAACTCATTACTTAACCAGTATGATAAAGATAACGATCTTTATATTTTATTTTATTAAATATATATAACGATTTAAATTAATATTATATATACTTATACGCATATTATACGTATATAGTTTTATACTTTTACTATACTTTAACTTTACATTTACTTTACTTTTATTTTACTTTAACTTTAATAATTCATATTTTAATAATTCAATTTAATAATTCATACTTTAATAATTCACTTTAATAATTCATACTTTAATAATTCACTTTAATAATTCATACTTTAATAATTCACTTTAATAATTCACTTTAATAATTCATACTTTAATAATTCACTTTAATAATTCATACTTTAATAATTCACTTTAATAATTCATACTTTAATAATTCACTTTAATAATTCATACTTTAATAATTCACTTTAATAATTCAAAAATCTGTTATAAATAGAATTCAATAGGTTTCATTATTTCATAGAAACTTAAAAATATACTTCTCTAAACTCTCTCAATCGAATTACCTATATATATTTTCTTTGTATTATTTCAAGATATTATTAGTATACATAAAATATTACGACGGAGTGCTGTCCGAGTGATTTCAAAATAGTTTTTTTTGAATGAGTCGAAGCTAAGTAAATTATGGGTTATAGCTATGGAGGTGATGGGTATGGTTCATGGGTATGCTCGTGAGGTCAATCTAGTGTTTATCATCTCCGTTGCGTCTACGTACTTTCCTGCAATATTGAATCTCAATATTGATACGTTCGTGAATCCGAGTCCAACCTTGCACTTGTTAAATGACGTTATATGTATTTTTACTACGAAATACAGTATTGTGAGTTTCATTTGCTCCCTTTTTAATTGCTTTTGCAATATATATTTTTGGGCTGAGAATACATGCAATATTTTATAAATGCTTTACGAAATAGAGACAAGTGATTAAAAATGATATTCTGCAGATTGATGTGCTAGGTAATTTAGTTATATGTTATAAGAGCATATAAGCGCGAATCCTAAAGATAGATCTATCGGGTTTAACACCCCCATCTTGTAGGCTGCACTAGACATAAGAACTATTGGGCGGATGTTTAGTACTTCGAGGATTATTTATACACTTGCGAGTGTACATATCCATCTTTGCAAAGACGACTTATTATATTATTGTTAAGGTTGGTTACTGAGGCCTCAACATAAGCAGAACGGTTTTATACACTTGCGAGTGTACATATATTTATAAACGGAAATCTTGTGGTCTATTAATATATTGAAATGATTGTTATGATAAACCTATGAACTCACCAACCTTTTGGTTGACACTTTAAAGCATGTTTATTCTCAGGTATTAAAGAAATCTTTCGCTGTGCATTAGCTCATTTTAAGGATATTACTTGGAGTCATTCATGGCATATTTTGAAAGACGTTGCATTCGAGTCATTGAGTTCATCAAGATTATTATTAAGCCAATTATAGTTGAATGTATTATGAAATGGTGTGCATGCCATCAACTTTCGTTGTAAAGAAAGTTTGTCTTTTAAAAATGAATGCAATGTTTGTAAAATGTATCATATAGAGGTCAAATACCTTGCGATGTAATCAACTATTGTGAATCGTTTATAATGTATATGAACGGGTCCTTTCAGTTGGTATCAGAGCGGTGGTCTTAGCGAACCAGGTCTGCATTAGTGTGTCTAACTGATAGTCGTTAGGATGCATTAGTGAGTCTGGACTTCGACCGTGTCTGCATGTCAAAAGTTTTGCTCATCATTTTTGTCGAAAATTAAATGCTTATCAGTCTTAGTCTAGACACATCTTATTGCATTGATTGCATGAATAGTGTATAGACAAAATTCATATCTTAGTGTATCTGCTAATTCATATCTTAGCGTATCTGTTACTGTAAACTTTGCCTGACATATTCCGTAAATTCCTCCGTAATCTATGAAACCTTTTGCTCTATATAATTAGAATACCACCTGATAGCCAGAAAATCATTTCATATCGAAAAATTCTTTATTCAATCGTACGAAATGGAATTCGTCATTAGTTCAAGTCCCTCGGATTCCGAAATGGAATCCCACTCAAGTTCCGAAAGCAGTGTGACCAGAATGGATCAACCAATTAGTCATCATCTATTCTGGATGAATTGGGGATGAGTTCGTAGCCTCCTTAATCATTGGAGACAAGAAGAAGGTGATCCCTTCCATCCACCACATTGCCCTCTTGGCGAAGAACCTGAAGCACTTACCGGCAAACCTATTCGAAACACCATTTTCTCTCTCATTTCCAGAGTATCTCGTCATGATTATATACTACACCAAATTCTAGATCTTATTTATCCGCTCGTTCGAACCGACAATGACCCCGGTGTAATAGAAGAAGTCAACGAGCTTTGCGCTTGGGTAGTGGCTTTGGAGAATATGGTGCAAAGGTTACAAACACCAGCAGCAGCACCAACAACATAACCAGTACCACCATCAACAACATCAACAGTACCATTACCACCACCAACAACAACCGCATCGCAGACCTCAACTTCACAATCTGTCCCATGATCATCGACGTCATACGCCCTGTAGATACTAAGGAATACCACGACGATGAAGTATTGATTCATAACTTCATTGGGAAAACATTCTATGACGATTATGTAATTTCTAAAGTTTAGAAATTATCTATCCTAGCCTTAACCATAAATTAAGTGAGTTTAATTTAATATTAACTCATTAAATCAATATTACATCTGAAGAAATATACACATATATTTCCATAAAGACTGTAATAAAATTCTTTTGTACAAAATATTAATTGTGACAATTTTTTTAACGGGTAGGTAATACCCGAGAGATATATAAATTCACAATTAATATGTTACATTCTTCGAATCCGATTCAGCAAATCATCCATTATACTCCATACTTTCACAACAATATACATTCTTTTATAGAAATCAAAATAACCATACTCATTCAAAAATCTAATTATATATTCTGATTTTGAAATCGCCGAATTCAATTCAAGTTATAACCGGTATCATCACTCTAGGTTCTTACATCTTTCAAAGCTATACTTTAACTTCAAAACTGTGTTAGAACATCGTATGTATATTAACGATTATAATCTGTGTTCAAGCCCTTCGAAATACCTGAAGACACTTCAAATAATGAACAATCGAGATGATGATCCAACCACATGTTATCCACAGTTATGTACCTGAAAAACTCTTGAAACCAAAGTCATAATTTAACATGTATCCATGTCAGACCTTTTGGCATTTTCTAGCTAAAATAACTTTTCAATCCATTCTAAAAATAGACGGTTTTGTCACAGCTCCAGCAAACCAACTTCAATTGTTCAATCTAATAAGCCTTATTATAATGATTACCTCTTCATCAATATTACCGGGGAACCTTTCATATCTCACCACATTAGCAGTAAACTTATTAATAACTTCATTGATCTTTGACTTTCCGAAAAATCTTTATATTTATCAAAACCCCATCAGTTACTCATCTGCATCTTGTAACGAGAATTGCCATACGAATCATCGGAAATTAGCAATCAGTATTTTGAAATCTCGCAGCATGTCTACACCAACAATTATATGTGTCTATCTTCTGGACTTATATACTTTGAATGTGAAGTTTCTGAAAAACACCCTAAACTGCAAACTAGTTCTCGAAATACTGATGAAGCAGCAAAAACTATAAACGACCTTAACAGTAAAAATTTGATGATAAAGAGTAGTGTGTTGGCAAAGCTCAGAAAAAGAGAATATTTGGTACTGAAAAATACGGATTGAGCAAACCATGAAGAAGGCTATGGATAAATCACAAGGACGAAATCTACCTTCAAAGAATCCAAATGATTCTGTGTCTGCTGAAGTCATTATCGAATACCTTGCTCCTGACTCTAAACCCTTACGGACAATATTCTTCATCATCCTCTGATATTAGAAATTTTAAGATATTATCGTATCTTTCATTATAAATATCCTCCATATTTCTGAAGATATTTCCATAATTATTCTTATCTGAAATCATTTACCTCTTCGTGCTGTCTGTATTACATCATACAAGAAACTATTTTAGTTTCTAAATTCTGAAACTTTCGAATTTAAAATAGGAATATTTTTGAAGTAGTGTTGTGAACTGAAGCATGAACTAGTATAATATAATGACACTTGATCAACGTGATTATATTACAGTAAGTCATGCTGAGTTTCTAAATGGAACATGATGATTCACAGATCATAACGTTATCATGTGCTATGTTACACGACTCTTGTATTCTCTTTAACCTCTAAAATATCAAGAAAATATTTCTTGATGATTCGGCCTTTTTCGAGGTATTCTAGTAATTTGACAAGTAAAGATCGTGCCATTACAATTTACTTCTTAGAACATTAACAATGTTCATTCCGAAATTCATATATGCGAATTCTGGACCATTACAAGCGGTGCTTAATCGCAAGAAGAAGAAACGAAAGGACAAAACTCCGAAATAGAAATTGGGGTATAAATCGCAGCAAATAAAAGAGAGCATTAATTGGGGATGACAATGATTATAGAAGAAGCAAGGACTTTGAAATATAAGGGAAGATATAAAACCCAACAACAACCCAGAAATCACAAACCGTATATATCAATGCATATAGCAATATAAAGACATGGGAGAACTAAAAACACTATAAAACCAAGAGTATAGTAGAAGTAAATAGATTCTTTCGGAGGCAGATGAAAAAGAAGAGCAACAGATATGAAAGTGAGGAGTATATCAAGAATCAGCACTGGATGAAGCATATTGACAAATACTTTAAAATATGAGTTGAGAAGGTGTGAGTTGTAAGAAAACAAATGAGGTGGATTTATAGTGAAATATCCGACAGAGAAATCAAAATGGATTATCGCATTAATTCGAAGAGGATCGTAATTTCCTTAATCGCCGAATAATCAAATCCAATATAGATTACAAAGATTTTCTTTTCGGAGATCAATCGTGATGACGTCAAAAGATACGACGAATCACTATTATCTTATTTCATTCATTTACGATAACTTCACTCACACGTTTCGATTAATCAAATTATTTTATCCATTCTTCTTGAACATGATAAAACTCTATAATCGTTATAATAACATTCTCATTGTTAGTCATGACGACCTCTATCAAATTTCGGGGACGAAATTTCTTTAACGGGTAGGTACTGTGACGACTCGGAAATTTCCGACCAAATTTAAACTTTAATCTTTATATTATTCCGACACGATAAGCAAAGTTTGTTAAGTTAAATCTCAAGAATTTTAAACTGTGTTCATACATTCATTATAACCTCGATCAAATTCTGACGATTCACGAACCGTTATATATAAATAGATATGTATATGTATATATGTTATAACTTGAGAATATTAATAAAGTATTAAACGTATAATACCTTACACGAACGTATTTGTTTCAATATGATTTTCGATGAAATTAAAAAAAATATATATTAAATGATTGAATTATCAGAAACATTGAATTATGATTACAAGTCTCTGTTGAGAGGTCCACTATGATTTGAGAAAATCTATTCCTCTTAACGATATTCAGAATAATTTGTAAAGCTATTTATAAATAAAAACAAAAAGTGTCATTTACGAAAGTTAGACAAAAGTTAGTGGAGAATTGGTTTCCATAATATTCTATTAATTTAGTTTCAAAAGTACAAAAAACGTTTTCAGTTTAAAAAGAACTTTATTATTAAAACGTATATATCTTTTATAAATATCTTGAACCACTTTTGACAACTCATTACTTAACCAGTATGATAAAGATAACGATCTTTATATTTTATTTTATTAAATATATATAACGATTTAAATTAATATTATATATACTTATACGCGTATTATACGTATATAGTTTTATACTTTTGCTATACTTTAACTTTACATTTACTTTACTTTTATTTTACTTTAACTTTAATAATTCATACTTTAATAATTCAATTTAATAATTCATACTTTAATAATTCACTTTAATAATTCATACTTTAATAATTCACTTTAATAATTCATAATTTAATAATTCACTTTAATAATTCACTTTAATAATTCATACTTTAATAATTCACTTTAATAATTCATACTTTAATAATTCACTTTAATAATTCATACTTTAATAATTTATACTTTAATAATTTACTTTAATAATTCAAAAATCTGTTATAAATAGAATTCAATAGGTTTCATTATTTCATAGAAACTTGAAAATATATTTCTCTAAACTCTCTCAATCGAATTACATATATATATTTTCTTTGTATTATTTCAAGATATTATTAGTATACATAAAATATTACGACGGAGTGCTGTCCGAGTGATTTCAAAATAGTTTTTTTTGAATGAGTCGAAGCTAAGGAAATTATGGGTTATAGCTATGGAGGTGATGGGTATGGTTCATGGGTATGCTCGTGAGGTCAATCTAGTGTTTATCATCTCCGTTGCGTCTACGTACTTTCCTGCAATATTGAATCTCAATATTGATACGTTCGTGAATCCGAGTCCAACCATGCACTTGTTAAATGACGTTATATGTATTTTTACTACGAAATACAGTATTGTGAGTTTCATTTGCTCCCTTTTTAATTGCTTTTGCAATATATATTTTTGGGCTGAGAATACATGCAATATTTTATAAATGCTTTACGAAATAGAGACAAGTGATTAAAAATGATATTCTGCCGATTGATGTGCTAGGTAATTTAGTTATATGTTATAAGAGCATATAAGCGCGAATCCTAAAGATAGATCTATCGGGTTTAACACCCCCATCTTGTAGGCTGCACTAGACATAAGAACTAGTGGGTGGATGTTTAGTACTTCGTGGATTATTTATACACTTGCGAGTGTACATATCCATCTTTGCAAAGACAACTTATTATATTATTGTTAAGGTTGGTTACTGAGGCCTCAACATAAGCAGAACGGTTTTATACACTTGCGAGTGTACATATATTTATAAACGGAAATCTTGTGGTCTATTAATATATTGAAATGATTGTTATGATAAACCTATGAACTCACCAACCTTTTGGTTGACACTTTAAAGCATGTTTATTCTCAGGTATTAAAGAAATCTTCCGCTGTGCATTAGCTCATTTTAAGGATATTACTTGGAGTCATTCATGGCATATTTTGAAAGACGTTGCATTCGAGTCATTGAGTTCATCAAGATTATTATTAAGCCAATTATAGTTGAATGTATTATGAAATGGTGTGCATGCCATCAACTTTCGTTGTAAAGAAAGTTTGTCTTTTAAAAACGAATGCAATGTTTGTAAAATGTATCATATAGAGGTCAAACACCTTGCGATGTAATCAACTATTGTGAATCGTTTATAATGTATATGAACGGGTCCTTTCACATGTTTATTCTCAGGTATGAAAGAAATCTTCCGCTGTGCATTTGCTCATCTTTTAGATATTACTTGGAGTCATTCATGACATATTTCAAAAGACGTTGCATTCGAGTCGTTGAGTTCATCAAGATTATTATTAAGTCAATTATAGTTAGATATATATTATGAAATGGTATGCATGCCGTCAAATTTCGATGTAATGAAAGATTGTCTTTTCAAAAACGAATGCAATGTTTATAAAATGTATCATATAGAGGTCAAGTACCTCGCGATGTAATCAACTGTTGTGAATCGTTTATAATCGATATGGACTTCGTTCGGATGGATTAGGAGGGGTCCTTTCAGCAATATCTTCCCAATATGTAAATTATTTAGTTATAATTGTCCTATTTTAAGTTGTAATTATTTATATTAAATAAGTGCGAAGACAAAAGGCGAAAACGACGATTTGAAGACGCAAATGACCAAAAAGCTCAAATGTACAAGATACAATCCAAGTGGTTCAATTTATTGATGAGAAACGTCTAAAAATGACAAAAGTACAAGTTTCGGAATGCAAAGTACAAGATATTAAATTATACGAAAGGACGTTCGAAAATCCGAAACCGGGACCTGAGCCAACTATCAACGCCCGACGCAACGGACCAAAAATTACAAGTCTACTATGTACAAGAATAAAATATAATATATATATAATTACTTAAATTATATATATATTATATATATTTATATATTATGTCGACAAAGAATAAAACAAGCAAATGTGGCTGGATCCAGCTGGCCATGCGATCGCATGGCCAGAAGGCACATATTCCATGCGATCGCATGGCCTGAAAAAGTTGGTCAGGTCCTATAAATAGCCAGCTTATTCGACGATTTTTATAGATAATAATAATAATACTCCTCTAATAATATATATATATATATATATATATATATATATATATATATATATATATATATATATATATATATATATATATTATAGTATAGGGTAGTTTTATATTAGATTAGTTTTGGGTTATGCAAAGGTTATTTTACGGGTTTTAAAGTCGGAACTCTGTCCGTGTAACACTACGCGATAAATAATCAATGTAAGCTATGTTCTCCTTTTTAAATTAATGTCTCGTACTTAAGTTATTATTATGCTTATTTAAAACGAAGTAATCATGATGTTGGGATAAAAATATTAAAATTGGGTAATTGGGCTTTGTACCATAATTGGGGTTTGGACAAAAGAACGACACTTGTGGAAATTAGACTATGGGCTATTAATGGGCTTTATATTTGTTTAACTAAATGATAGTTTGTTAATTTTAATATAAAGATTTACAATTGGACATACCTATAAATAACCATATACACTCAATCGGACACGATGGGCGAGATATTTATATGTACGAATAATCGTTCATTTAACCGGATACGGGAATGGATTAATAGTTAATAGACTTATTAAAACAGGGGTGAAATTATGTACAAGGACACTTAGCGTAATTGTTAACAAAGTATTAAACCTTGGGTTACACGCAGTCGATATCCTGGTGTAATTATTAAACAAAGTATTAAAACCTTGTTACAGTTTAAGTCCCCAATTAGTTGGAATATTTGACTTCGGGTATAAGGTTAAATTTGCCGAGCATTTTATAATTATGACCGATGAACTATTATGGACAAAAACCAGATAGGTTTCAAATACATCCAGGACAAAAGACAATTAACCCAGGGTAATAAATAATCAAAAACGTCAAACATCATGGTTACGGAAGTTTAAATAAGCATAATTATTATATTGTTATTTATTTT